>NW_004444552.1:38285-39467 GCF_000243295.1 Trichechus manatus latirostris | reverse complement strand
CATCTGTAGTGCCAGCACCCTGGACTGGAAGTGCTGACCCTAACAGGCCACGTACACCTTCAGGCAATTCCTTTTCCTCCTGTAACTCGGGGTCCCCACCAGTGAGATGGGTGAGTGGAAGGGGCCACCTCTGACACAGGTGAGTTTAGGCTGCTTGAGATGCCACACCAGGAGCTTGGAAAAGGGGAGGCGGAGAAGGGAAAGGCATAGAGCCGGGCATCGCTGGAATTAAATCCCTTCTGCTGCAGCGGCAGCTGTAGCCCATGAACCTTTCTGGCTCCTGCGGTCCGCGTGGGTGGCAGTGTGGGGGACGAGCCACTCTCTGACTGCACTGGTGGCCACCATCACTGGCTCAGCCCTCAGCCCTCGTCACAACCAAGGGCCTGTGCACTGCAGGGCCTGCTCTATATATGTGTTCAGGGGGACGCCTGCCTGCCTGCCTGCCTGCCTGCGGGTCTGCTGAGGACAAGGCAGTGTGTGTGTATGTGTGTGTGTGTGTGTGTGTGTATGCCCATGTGCTCTCAAGTAAGAACAAAAAGTCGGACTGGCCAGAGACTTCAAAGTGATATTTTCTTGTGGAAATTAATTTGGGAACACAGGGAAACTGAGGCAGGCAGCGTCATAAATCCCTTTCACTAAATAACTCTTTCAGTAAGATTTAAAAAGCAGGAAAAATCATTTCCTTATTTTGCATGAATACTGGGGCATACTTCACGGAAAACCAAACCATTTGCTCATGGTGGGGGATGGCGTTGCTGTGAAGAGGGGAGCGATATGCTCCTTTCTGTGGCCTACTGGTGTCTTAGTCACCCGGCGCTGCTATAACAGAAATACCACAGTGGATGGCTTTAACAAAGAGAAATGTATTCTCTTACAGTCTAGGAGGCTACAAGTCCATATTCCGGACATCAGCTCCAGGGGAAGGCTTTCTCTGTAGGTTCTGGAGGAAGGTCCTTGTCAATTTTCCCTTGGTCTGGGAGCATCTCAGCGCAGGAACCTCAGGTCTAAAGGACGTGCTCTGCTCCCAGCACTGCTTTCTTGGTGGTGTGAGGTTCCCATGTGTCTCTGCTCGCTTCTCTCTTTTATATCTCAAAAGAGATTGGCTTAAGGCACTCTAATCTTGTAGACCTCATCAGTATAACTGCTGCTAATCCATCTTATTACTTCGTGGTGATAGAGTTT
>NW_004444552.1:35133-36634 GCF_000243295.1 Trichechus manatus latirostris | reverse complement strand
TCTGGCCAGAGTTGGGATATTTGTTCAATTTTCTTCCTTCCCCAGGAGGTCAGAGACTGTACCCAAGTTTCTAGCATATAGCTAGTTATTTTGTTAAGGGTATGTGTGATGCAAAGAACAGAAACCCAATTTGAAGTAGGTCAATCAAAAGGAGGGCTTTATTGGAAGGATCCTGGGGTATTTTATATAACCTTGGGCCAGAGGTGCACTTGGGCCTCCCAGGTATCTGGAAGCAGGAACTGGACCATGGCCACTGTCTTGCACCCTCTATTTCCACTGCTCACCCCTGCTTCTCTTTGTATCGGTTTTATTCTCTTCATTCGCTTGTCTGTTAGACAGCGTGATCTCCAAGGGCTTGTGAGCCTCGTGTCTCATCAGTTCACCTCCGAAGAGGGCCTGAACCTCTTCTGTTAGCTAGACATTAACAAATCCCAGGGAATGGCTCTGATTGGCTGAGCTGGGGTCAGGTGCCCAAGTCCAAGCCACTGGGAGCCACCACTTTATATCAGAGAAGAAAGGTTAGTTGTCAGTCAGAAAGCTGTCCCAATTTGTTGTCTTCTTTGTGCTTCATACATGTATGGTGGATAAAATAATAAACGAGAGCTCTCCCAGGGCCCAAGAGAAAATGCCAGAGTTGAATGTATATGTGCCCCAGATTTGGTTAAAAGCAGCTAGGTCAAAGGCGATTTTTTTCAGGACATGGTAACAGCAGGGTGAAGAGGGCAGCCAAGCTTATCTTTCCTGGGAGTTGTAACATCGTGAGGCCCATCTTTTTGTGGAGGCCAGATGCCACTGAGCTCCCCAGGGACATGAGATGCCCAGGAGGTGGGTGCTGCTGGCAGAGGGAGTGTGGACATGAAGTGACAGCATATTAAGATGCAAGGAGGATGACCTGGGCTGCTGTGCCACAGTCCCCTGTAGAAAAGACGGTGGGCAAATGCAAGGCCAAGGAGGCTCCTGGTGCCATCACTGCCCCCATCCCCTCTCTGCATCCCACCTCCCCGTGTCCTACTGAAAGGAGGCTACCAATGTGGAGCACGAAGAGCAACCCAAGAAGAACAATTAATGACCTCCCGGGGACAACATTTAATGGCAGCAAAACCTTGGAATGTCTGTGACTAGACTATTCATCCTGCATCTTTCAGTATCTGCCTATGAATGGGGAAAGTTCCAGAAGGCACTTCAGACTGCAGCTAAATAATAATCAACACTTACAGGGTGTTTACTTACTCTATGCCGGGTGCTGTTCTAAGTGTTTTATATATACTAACTCATTAAAGTTCAGACTACCATATAAGGCGGGTGTGATTATTGCTCCCTCTTGTGCTGGGTTGAATAGTTCCCCCCTCCAAAATCCATCTTCACCTGGAACCTCAGAATGTCACCTTATTGGAAACAAACTCTTTGCAGATGTAATTATTCAAGTGAAGATGAGGTCATACTGGATTAAGGTGGGCCTGATGTCCTTATAAGAAGAGGGATATTTGGACACAGGGAGAAG
>NW_004444552.1:31736-34050 GCF_000243295.1 Trichechus manatus latirostris | reverse complement strand
TTGTATCCTTGGCTGGATAACTGGAGTCAAGTCCCTGGGTAGTGCAAACGTTTAAGACACTCGTCTGCTAGCCGAAAAGCTGGAGGCTTGAGTCTACCTAGAGGCACCTTGGAAGAAGGGCCTGGTAATCTACTTCCATAAGATTTAAAAAAAACCAAATCCATTGCCGTTGAGTCAATTCCGACTTACAGCAACCCTACAGGACAGAGTAGAACTGCCCTATAGGACAGAGTAGAACTGCCCCATAGGGTTTCCAGGGAACGGCTGGTGGACTCAAACTGCCAACCTTTTGGTTAGCAGCCAAGCTCTTAACCACTGCGCCACCCGGGCTCCTCCATAAGATTACAACCACTGAAAACCATACGGAGCAGAGTTCTACTCTCCAACAGCTGGAGTCGCTGTGAGTTGGAATCAACTGGATGGAGACCAGTGGGTTATAATTTTCGAGGATGGTAAATACAGCTGGCCCTACCTATCTGCAGGTTCCGCATCCTGGGATTCAACCAATCACGAATCGAAAATATTCCAAAAAAAAAAAAGAAAGTTCCAAAATGCAAAACTTGAATTTGCCGTGCACCGGGCGCTACGCTGAATCCACCAAATGAAGTGATGTGTAGGCACACCTTGCTGTAGCCGCTGCCACTTCATGGGTCTTCAGTCTCCCTCCAGCACTTCTTGTTGGAGCATTGTTCACTTGTCTCGTTCGTTCACTACTTGTGCTGTGCGCACCCTTTGTTTCTGGGAAAAAACGGCCCCTAAAAAGCAATCCCTCAAAGGCTAAGAGGGAGTGTAAAGTGCTATCTCTCAATGAGAAAATAAAAATCTTAGATCTTTTGAAAAGAGGCATGTCGCTTGCCGAAGTGTGCCGTAACGTTGGTAAGAACGAATCGAGCATTTGCACAATAAAGCAGAAAGAAGCTGAAATTCATGGAAGTGTTAGTGCTGCCCCTACACTCTCTCTGGTTCGTGATAAAGTGCTTGCGAAGACTGAGAAAGCATTAAGTGTTAAGTGTCAGCATAAACAACTATTTACGTAGCATTCACATTGTGTGAGGTGTCCTAAGTCATCTAGAGATGATTTAAAGTACTCTATATGGGAGGATGTGCATAGGTTATGTGCAAATACTATGACATTTTATGTAAGAGACTTGAGCATCCAAGGATTCTGGTATCCATGGGGGTCCTGGAACAAGTCCCCCCTGGATACCAAGGACAACTGTAATGTTGTGATGAGCATCACATTTTTCATTCTCCAGAAAGAGTCCCAGGAGTGGAATTTCCAAGTGTGAACATCTTTAAGGGTCTTGGTGTTTATTGCCAAATTGCTTTCCACAACGGTGGTACCCAGCGGACGTGCCCATCAATGTTTCTTCACACACTCCTCAGCACCGGCTAGTCTTGTAACCCTTTTCTTTTCAGTGCTTATTAATTCAATGGTAGAAATTTGGTTTCTTGTCCGAATTTGCATTTCCTTGATTACTAATGAGGCTGAACCTTTTCAAATATCCTAGTCATTTACATTTCTTTGTGGATTTTCTATTTGTGTCCCGTGCACATTTATCCATTCCTGTCTTGGAATTTTCTTATTAATCTTTAGAAATGATTTAGTTGGGTTACTAACCCTTTGTGCCACGCTTGTTACTAACATTGCTCTAATTGCTTGGTTTAAGAGTTTGAAATAATCTTTCAGTGTTTCAGAAGCTCCGCATGTGCACTGAGAATACAGAAAATACAGTCAAACAAAAGTAAAAATGGAAATGATCACATTCTTGTCTCCCAGAGACAGGAATCCACTGGTAACACCTTAGCACATAGCCTTCCTTTTTTATCTCAAATGAGATGGTTCGGAACATAATGTTTTGGTATCTAGCTTTTATTTTCAGTATGCAGTCTCCACTTTGCTGTCAGTTTGAGAACATTCTTATGCCACTAATATCCAGACCAAAAAGCCTGGGTGGTTCAAGTAGTATCTGATCAGCTGCTAACCCAAAGGTTGGTGGGTTGAACCCACCCAGTGGTTCCACATAAGAAAGGCCTGGTGAACTGCTTCCATAAAGAATGGAATGGCAGCTTACAATAACAACAACAGACCGTATTCCGTTTCCCTGATGGACCCAGCAATGTCCTTTAGAGTTGGTTTGTCCAAAGTAGTGTTCAGTGTGGGACCACTCCCAGAATATACTCTTGTTATGTCCTTCTGTCACTTTTAACTCAGCAAAGGCCCAGTTAGGTGACCCTGACTTGTTGAAGAGAGCAGGCCAGTTTCTCTGCAGACAAACCCCATAGGTGGTGTCATTAAATTATTCCCTCTCCC
>NW_004444552.1:29319-31009 GCF_000243295.1 Trichechus manatus latirostris | reverse complement strand
TGTTTTGTGACACTGGTTGCCAACCCCATGATGTGTCAACACTCTCCCCTTCTTGACCTTGGGTTCCCTGTTACCAGCCTTCCTGTCCCCTCCTGCCTTCTTGTTCTTGCCCCTGGCTTGGTGTGCCCATTTAGTCTTGTTTTGTTTTATGGGCCTGTTTAATCTTCGGCTGAAGGGTGAACTTCAGGAGTGACTTCAGTACTGAGTTAAAAGGAGTCCGGGGTCTGTACTCTCAGGGTTTCTCCAGTCTCTGTCAGACTAGAGGTGGAGTCTTGGCTCTGTCGACACAAAGTACATGCCTCCATGTACTTTGAAGAACCAGCAGCAATTGCAGGGCCAGTGAAGGGCCTGGCCCGGACTGAGAGCCTCAGGGCAGGCATGTTGTTCATCCCCAGGTTCCAGTTTCCATTGTTCAATTGTGCCATAGGGGTAATATTAGCTACATCCCAGAATACATTACTGCAGGGATGATGCATGAACACATATGCCAACAATGCTGAGGCATGAAACAGAGAGGCAGGTAAGCAGAGACTCACCAATCTAGGGTGGTGAAGTCTGAGAAGGGCACACATAGGGGCTCAGAACCCCAAGGGGTTTCCTAGATGGAGTGCCGGTAGGCGGTGACCTGAGAGCTAAGTCAGAGCCGGCCAGGTGAGCAGTGCTCTAGAAAAAGAGTTCAGGACCAAGGACACTGGCTGTGCTGTGCCTGCCGGGGCCTAAGAGCAGGGCTGAGGCAAGCTGAAAGGTGCCCTAGTGGCGCAGTGGTAAAGAGCTTGATTGAGCTCAGCTGCTAACCTTATCAGGAGCTCACTCTGGCTGCCGTGCGGGATGACATGCGAAGGAAGGACATGTACTCAGAATTCCATCTGATGAAAGAATTGCTCCTTCTGAGGAAATCCTAGAATTCTCATCCTTGTGCTCTAAAGAACAGAGCACTGATGGAGGATTCTGGAGACCCATGCTCACTATGGCATATCCCTTTACCTCATCCTGCCTGGTTTTTCCATCTGTAAAATGGGTGTAATGCAGAAATTCTTTGTATACATGCATGAAGATGACTGACCAGGGATGGTCACTGCAACATTATTCAAAATACAAAAACTGGAAGTAACCTAAATGCCCCTCAGTGGGAAATGGGTAAAATAATTTAGAGAACAGCCGTGCAACGGGCCACTTGAAGACCTTAAAAAATGAGGCCGCTGACGTGGCAGGCTCTTCAAGACACATTATTAGGTGAACAATTCTCAGAATAATATATATTGTATGGCAGCATTTATATTAAAATCTATCTGTGCGTGAACATGCATGTAAATGATTAGCAAAAGGGTTGGAAGGAGTCTGAAAACCTCCATGGAGGCAACCTGCAGGAGGGGGCATAGGGTTGGGGGCTGAAAGGCGGCCTGTCATGTCTGCCACTACACATGTATATAGCCTTTGCTTCTTTTACCAAGACGCACTGATGTTACTGCTGTAAAGATCATCTAGTACACGATGCTAAACCCAAAAACTGAACCTGTTGCTGTCGAGTCGATTCCGACTCATAGTGACCCTATAAGACAGAGTAGAACCGCCCCACAGGGTTTCCAAGGCTGCAATCTTTACAGAAGCAGACTGCCACGTCTTTCTCGCGAGGAGCCGCTGGTGGGTTTGAACCACCGAACTTTTGGTTAGCAGCTGAGCCGCTTTAACC
>NW_004444552.1:26272-27001 GCF_000243295.1 Trichechus manatus latirostris | reverse complement strand
AGCTCTATGCAAGAGCAGCTGGCCTCTGTCCCTGGCTGGAACAGTATCCTAGCACACCCTCCTTAGGTCTCTTTGGATAGCAAGAGGAAAGGTTAGGGCGCAGTTCGCAACTCAACACAACAAACAACACCTGGGAGCTGATTCTATGTGTCCGCCTGGCCCCACCGAAGAGCACCTGGCCTGAAGCCGAAGTAGACTTTGAAGCAGATGGTCCTCACGTCTTCTGGGAGGCACCCTGGCTTAGGGTCTGAAATGAAGCAAAGCGAACCAGAGAAGACTTTGGATTTGTAGAAAAAGACGACAAGGAACCTCCTTCAAAGATCCTTCACATTCCATTTCTCTGTCAGGCTGCACTGATTTCATTCTTTGTCCAGTGCAGCAAACCCTTCTTTTTTTCTCTTTCTGGTTTTCAATCATTATCCATTTCCAATGCTAGGGGAAAACGCTGACTCTGAGCACCATTTGTTGTTGTTGTTAGTTGCCATCCAGTTGGGTCTGACTCATAACAACCCTACGTGTAACACAACAAAGCATTGCCGGTCCGGTGTCTTCTCATGATTGTTGGTATGTGAGTCCATTGTTGCGGCTGTTGTGTGAATCCATCTCATTGGGGGTTTCCCTGGGTTCTGCTGGCCCTCTGCTTTACCAAACAGGATATCCTTTCCTAAAGACTGGTCTTTCCCGATGATGCCAAGGTAAGCCAGTTGAAGTCTCACCATCCTCGCTTCT
>NW_004444552.1:4613-5372 GCF_000243295.1 Trichechus manatus latirostris | reverse complement strand
CAGTTTCTAAAAGCAAAACCCACAGTTAGAGGTAGACTTGAAAGGGCAGTGTCTTGACAAAGAGGATGTGAAGAGTAGGCTGACCTCCTTCAGAAGCACTGGCTGTTAGTGAAGTGAGCCTTTCTGCAGCGTCCTTCCTCAGGGCCCCTCTGGAGATGGGTTTCCTGCCACGCTGGGCAGCCTTCTGCAGCTGAGTCATTGTCTGATGCTGGGCACCAGGAGGGAATGTGTGGGTAGAAATGAGTGGTCACCCATGGACGCCTCCTGGGACTGTTCTTGGCCAGGAGCAATACAAAGCCGAGAGTGTTCCACGGGCCTGTCCTTGGGCCTGGGGGACACCAAGGTGTCCTTCTGGGGGAGACGTTGGTGAGATGATTCTTGTTTCATGAGGGCTTGTAGGTCTGGTGGCTCTCTGACACTGGCTGAGTGGCTGTGGCCAGGGCGATTAATCAGTGAACACGATAGGCACCGGTTTACAATAAGCAAGGTATGCACGGGCTTAATTATGCTTACTGACTAATCTGTAGCGCACAACTGCACACGGGTTTCACCACATCAAAGATGTGGTGAAAACCAGGTGAAATTGTGTGCTATAGATTAGCAAGTAAGCACAATTAAGCCTGTGCGTACTTTGCTTGTTAGGTACCCTGTCCCTAGCTGTGGCTGTCTACGGGATCTGTTCCCAGCCGGGCTCAGTTTCCACCTGTCACAGTCACACCTGTGGCTGCCCTCCCTGACCTAGGAACTTTGCTCCATGAT
>NW_004444552.1:0-2871 GCF_000243295.1 Trichechus manatus latirostris | reverse complement strand
TAACAAACCCCTCTCAGGTAGAAAACTAGGGCAAAGGTAACTAACTCCTGAGGGCTTAGGGGAAAACTCTCTCGAGCTGTTTTTCCAAAGAACCAAGGCAAAAGGCCACATAAAGGAACTCATTTCACCACAGTACCTTAACAATATTACGTCTTTGCCCCCTTTAACTCTTTTTACTTGAACTTGTGGTTCCCATTCCTTGCAATCTAAGAGCCCTGACTAGAATTCTCTGCAAAGCTTGTTTTGCTCAACTGAGTGCCCTTTCTGCTCCAGTTAGCTAGAACAGCACCCGGAGTCCCGCTGGGTGGAAGGACATGACCAGAGAGGTGTGGAGAGAGAGCTGGAGCAGATGCTGTGGGTCTGGAAGCCCTAGGCATTTGGGCCCAATTGTGTGAGCTCAGGGAAGCTGGCAAAACCCCAGAGACAAAGACAGTCTGAGAATTTGAACTTTGATTCCCTTTTACAGGAAGAGGCTTCTCTGCCCCTACCCTTTCTTGAGCCCCTGCCAAGGAAGGCTTGAGTCCCTGGGGGTAGGGACTGGACATGGGAGTGGGGGAGGACTGCAGATGGACAGAGCCCAGCTGCATATATCATGAAATGCATTCCAGAGAGTGCCCCCAAACCCATCCCCACAGACCCAGACCTGAGCTGGGGTAGGCCCTGGTTGCAGCTGGAGGTGCTGCACAGAGAGAGGAGGAGGAAGAAGAAGAGGCAGGATTGGTAGGGAAGAGCTCTTCAGCTGTCCCCTCCAACCCTACCCCCACTTGTCCTAGGTCTTCCCTCCATCAGAGGCTCTCTAATAACAATCATAATGATGATGATGATGGTAGTATGAAGACAATGATGGTGGTAGTGAGAGTGAGGATGGTGGTGATAGTGTTGATGGTGGTGATAGTGATGATGAGGATGATGAGGATGGTAGTGATGATGAGGATGAGGTTGATGGTATGAAGGTAACGATGATGGTGGTGATAGCGGTGATGAGAGTGATGGCAGTAGGTGATAACTGCAATATGTTGAGCACTTAGTCTGCACCAGGTACCATGCAAACCCATCTTTATACATTATCACATTTGATCCTCACAACACCATAGTGAGGCAGATACTTTTATTGTCTCTATTTTAGAGAAGGAAACAGAAGCTTGTAAAAGTTAAACATGCCCAAAGAAATAAAGCTGGTAACAGATGGAGAACAGGGACTTGAATCAGGCTGCCTCTGTTTTCTGAGCTTACATGGTTCCCTGGGCATGAAATGTCTTCTGAAATGCTACTCAAGTGTGGCATAGTGTATTGGCTTTTCTATTGATGCTGTAACAAATTACCACAAACTCAGTGGCTTAAGCAACACAAATTTATCATCTTACCTCCTGGAGGTCAGAAGTCGAACATGGGTCTCACTGGGCTAAAATCAAGGTGCTGGCAGGGCTGGTTCCTTCTGGAAGCTCTAGGGAGAATACATTCCTTGCCTTTTCCAGCTTCTAAAGGCCACCTGCAGAGCCCCTGGGTGGTGCAAATGATTAACATGCTCAGCTGCTAACCTAAAAGCTGGAGAGCTGAGTCCACCTAGAGGTGCCTCAGAAGAAAGGTCTGGCAATCTACTTCCAAAAAGTAGCCATGGAAAATCCCATGGAGCACAGTTCTACTCTAACACACTTAGGGGTCACCATGAGTCAGAATCAACTCACTAGCACTGGTAAAGAGGCCACCTGCACCCTTTGTTTCACTTTCCCCTTCCTCCATCTTCCAAGCCAGCAACAGCTGGTTGAGTCCTTCTCAAGCTAGCATCTCTCTAGTTGTCTCTTTTCTGCCTCTCTCTCCCACTTATAAGGACCCTTATATTGGGCCTATACAAATAATCTATGATAATCTCCCCATATCAAGGTCAGCTGATTAGCAACCTTAATTCCATCTGCAACTTTAATACTCCTTTGTCACATAACCCAACATTTCCAGGTTCCAGGAAGTAGGACATGGACTTCTCTGGGGGGAGGGGGTGTTATTCTGCTATCACACATGGTAACTTCAGAAAAGACTAACTTAGGTTTGACTCTGAACTTGGGCTCTTTGCTTAACCTCTCGGCACCTCCACTTCTTCAGCTGTAAAGCTGGTAATGATACCTGTTTTGCAAAGATGTTATGAGGATCAAACGGAATACTATACATGAAGCCCTCTTTCCAGTCTCTGGCACATCGTTGGTGCTCCAGAAGTAAGTTCCATTCTCTCCTCTTTGACTTTCCCACATGATCAGTTATCTCCTCTTCCCCACTCTCCTCCATCAGACACATCCTTATTCCTTTCACCTTTGCCACTTGGCCAGGTCTGACCCCCGTTCCTAGTGTTCCAGGGACTCCTTGAAAGAGCTCTGCAGCTCAACACACCTGTGTCCCTCTGTCACCTGGCAGGTGCCTAGCACGGAGTAAGTCCTCAACCTCAAGCAAGCTTTCTGGGGCCCTGGCATTGGAGTGAGAAACAGAATTCATAAAATCATCTTTGTAATTCAGGTGGTTTCTCTCTCTTTCTTTTTCTCAGCTTCCCCATGACATTTTCTGACTGAATATAAGAGACATACAGAATAAATGCTCTATTGGAAGAAGCTACGCTTGAACCCTCTCCAGACACAATGCATTTCAAAGAGGGTTGTTTAGGAACTTGCTTCCTGGTGCTACTAGGAGGCAAAAAGGCCTTTTGAAGGACAAAGCAGTACAATCACCTCCTATAAATTGAACGATTGTGTGTGACTTTTCACCAGAGGGAAAATGGACCCATTTTTGACTGTGAAATCACGCCAATTTTACAGCTGAAATATTTGACTGGGGAGGATAGAAGCTGGGGAACAATGGGTGTTGGAGAGGGAGAGAGGGCAAGGAAAG
>NW_004444551.1:38642-39695 GCF_000243295.1 Trichechus manatus latirostris | reverse complement strand
TGTCCCTGTTCCCTAGAATGTGTAGGTGGGTGGGTTTTGCAGCCGGACCATGAGCGCCAAATGCTGTTGGCTGTAAGTACTAGGGGGGCACCTCTTATTCATGGGCCCCTCCCCCAGGTGGCTCGGTGGCGTGGGTGGAGCCACCAGTCCTCAGGCCCCAATGTGAGTAGGTGAAGACCCTGCTTAATGGGCAGAGCAGTGTCAAATTTCAAGAACCTGGCACTTCACAACTGAAACAGTTGAAGTTAGACTTCCGGTATATACCCTGTTGTACTGCGGTAATGAGGGCCTACACTGTTGAAATGGGCCCACACAAGTCTATGCAGGGGAAAGTCACTCAAAGTCCATGGATCCCTTATGCCTGTGCTTAGGCAAAGGAGCTGCGCCTACCCTGGGGTGCTGGCTTAGGGGAGCAGGCAGTTTATTTTTCCCCGTTTGTTAATTTGTTCACTCTCCAAGGCAGGGAGAATGGCTCTGGGCGTGTGACGGATCCTAATTCCGGCCCAGGGGACTCAGCAATTGCTGAAGCCGGTCCAGGACCCAGTGCAGAGCAGGGAGCAGGGAGGTAAATGGAGAGAAGTTATTCCCTAAGGGGGGTGTTTTTGATCTGCATGGTAGGCTGTACACAAGTACTTATCTTTCACTGATCCACAGCTGCTTCTCACTGGTTCTGGGTGGCTGTGTAGAGTCTCTGGTGCTGGGTATCTTTCAGTGCTGAAAATGTGCCTCCCGAGCACTGCTGCTTGCCTGCCTCACCGCTCACCCCCAAGCTGCTCAGGCCTGAAGGGCTCAGTCTCTTACTGGGTCAGGTTTGGCAATTTCTTGCTGCTTCCGAACCATCTCTCCCTCCCCTTGCCACTCAGTCCAGTTCCTCAACTCTGCCTTTGATGTTCAGCGCTCCCAGATTGCCTTATATAATCAATTCACTTGTTTTTTTCGGTCTTTGTTGTAAGCGGGTCTACCAGAAGCCTCTGAGTACTCTGCCATCTTGGCCTCGCCTCTGTGTCTATCTATCTTATGGAGAATTTTCTGTCCAAATTAAGTCACTGCATC
>NW_004444551.1:35778-36415 GCF_000243295.1 Trichechus manatus latirostris | reverse complement strand
TAATATCCTGCCCCTTTTAACCTAATTTTATAGGCAGTATTGCACGTGGTATAGGTCCTTGGGTGTCAAAAATAGTTAAGTTCTCGACTACTAGTTGGAAAATTGGCGATTTGAACTTACCAAGAGGCACCTTGAAAGACAGGCCTGGCAATTTGTTTCCAAAAGGTCACACCCTTGAATACCCTGTGGAGCAGCTGTACTCTGCACACATGGGACAGCCATGAGTCTGAACCAGCAATAACACTGGCATATGTTTATGAGCCTTTGCTCTTACTCCCAGACTAAACCAGTCCAAAAACCAAACCCATTGCTCTCAAGTTGATTCCGACTCACAATAACCCTGTAGGACAGAGTAGAACTGCCCCACAGTTTCCAAGGAGCGGCTGGTGGATTTGAACTGCCAACCTTTTGGTTAGCATCTGTAGCTCTTAACCATGGTGGCACCACATGGAAGCTTAAATACAGGCCTGGTGTTTACATTAAACACCCACGCACAAACACAAGAAAACACTCAACCAGTTGCTCTCATGACCATTCATGTGTGTCAAAGTAGAACTGTGCTCCATAGTGTTTTCAATGGCTAATTTTTCAGAAGTAGATTGCCAGGCCTTTCTTCTCATGTTCTTCTAGGCGGACT
>NW_004444551.1:0-1971 GCF_000243295.1 Trichechus manatus latirostris | reverse complement strand
TCCTGATGCCCCATTCTTCTTCATATAGACCAGCTTCTCGGATTAAGCATATATACTTAAGCATACATGATACTATACTTCTAAGATAAATCCTAAAAAGGAAGTTGATCCTCCAAACTTGTGTGTATTTACTCTTTTCATAAACAGCCAAATTTTCCTCCAAACCATTGTATCGGATACACTCCCACTAAGAGTGCTTGAAAGTACCTGTTTCCACATATGTTGTGTTCCTGGGGTGTGTTTAACTCTGTGTGTGTGTTTAACTTTTAAAAATATTCTATTGACTCTGTTCCTTGGCCCAGCCCTCCGAAATCTATTCTGCTTACAGCAAAGTGATCACCTACAACATCAAATATAATTCTATCATAACTCTACTTAAAATTCTCCAGTACCTTCCTCTTACCCGGGGATATCTCTGCAAAGTACTCAAGGCACTGTGTGATCTGAACCCTGCCTACCTCACCTTCTGCAGCTTATGTCAGCCTCCCCCAAATCAGTGCTCAAACCAAACACACCTCCTTTAGAACTTTTGGGGCCAAGCTCTCTTTCCATTGACTGGAAAGTTCTTTTTCTCCAATTCCTTCTTATCTTGAAAAATCCCAGCTGGGATATAATGAATCTGGAGAGGCTTTCCCTTACATTATGCTCTGTGTACATTAGATTCTCCTCTTATTCTCTTAAGGAGCCCTGGTGGCACAGTGGTTAAGCTCTTGGCTGCTAACCAAAAGGTCAGCTGTTTGAACCCACCAACTGCTCCATGGAAGAAGAGTTGGTGATCTACTCCTGTAAAGATTACAGCCTAGAATACCCTGTGGGGCAGCTCTGCTCTGTCACATGGGGTCAGTATGAGTAAGAATTGACTCCATGGCAATAGGTTTTTATTTTCTTGTAAAATTCCCTATATCTTCACTGCCCAATATGGTAGCCACTCTCTGCATGTAGATATTTAAACTTAAATTAATTAAAATTAAATAAGATTAAAAATTCCTCAGTCACACAAGCCACATTTCAAGTGCTCAGTAGCCATACATAGTGAGTGGTAACCATGTTGGACAGCACAGATACAGAACATTTCCATCATTGAAGAGAGTTCTATAGGACAGTACTGCGTATGTTATTTCTCCAAACACTCACAGGTATTTTAAACTATACATTTTGAGATTATTGTTTGGATGGTTGTACCCTCACTAAGTTGTGAACCTTACAAGGGCACAGCTTGTTCTTGTCTTGCTGCTTGCTTTTCCCCCACCTAGGAGGAGCTCATTAACTGTTTGTTGAAGGAATGAATGAATTATTAAATGATTCCTCCCAGTTCATAGCTTTATTGTTGGGCCTTATTGTTCAGTAGATCTAGTTAAGGGGCTGGAAGCTCCAGGTTTTTACCCAAACCCCCCTCTGCATACCTTAGCAGGACTCCCATTGTTTTGCCATCATCATGTTGGAGTATTATGATTAACATGCTCGGCTGCTAACTGAAAGGTTGGGTGTTCAAGTCCACCCATAGGTGCTTGGAAGAAAGGCTTTGCAATATACTTCCAAAAAATCAGCACTGAAAACCCTCAGGAACACAGTTCTACTCTGACACACATGGAGTCGCCTGAGTCTAATCAGCTCAATGGCAACTGGTTTTTACTGCTATATTGGGCTTGACATTGCAGAATGCATTGCCCAGCTGTGGAAAAGGTTGACTGAAGTTGGACTAGCCCTGGGTGGTGGGCATTGTAGAGTGCTTCCCACATCCCCACGCCCCTGTCAGGACTGACGCATCCCTTCCCCATCTGCCAGGAGTGCTGTTGACTGACAGCTTGCAGCTGAGCCCACACCAGTGCCGAAGAGAACTATCTTGCCAAAAGTCACCCCCGTTTTCTGGGGACCGTCCACACTCAAAGACTGATTGCTGAAAGGCCCCAACTAGGGGTAACTCTTGCCTAGGAAACCCTATGGGGAAGTTCTGCTCTGTCACATGGGGTC
>NW_004444550.1:38497-40064 GCF_000243295.1 Trichechus manatus latirostris | reverse complement strand
GCTGAATTTTTATTTTGATGTCATTTGCACGGTAAAGTCTTTCTGTTTGGAATTGGAATGAAAATATACAAAGTCACTGAAACAGCTTCAAAAGGCACACGAAGCAGCATCTGCACAGTGAACAGAAGATCAAGCACAGCTAAGGGCTCTCTTCTCACTAAATCCTAAGCAGCTTAATTAGATGATGAAAGACACGCTTGTAATGGAGGCAGTGCCCATTGTTGAGCCCTGCTGCATCTAGAAGTTACTATCTGGCTAGAAAAGTAACAGAGTTTGAAAACCAGAAAGAAACTTCTAGGCCACCGGTTCCCAAAATCAGCCTTTGGATTAATGCTGGTCTTTGAAGATACGTTTATTAATGCAAGGGGGGAAAAAGAGTGCAATCAGTTTTCATAAAAGTCTAGAGAGTTAAACAGACAAGAAAAGCAAAACAAAAAGCAACACGAACTGCTACTTCAGGACAAAACTACTATTTTCCTTGAAAAATAGAAGTACATACACATTGCATTTCTCAGTCACTGTGGGTGGTGCAAACAGTTAACATGCTTGCCTACCAACCAAAAGATTAGAGGTTTGAGTCCACCCAGAGGTGCCTTGGAAGAAAGGCCTGGCAGTCTACTTCCAAAAAGCAGCCATTGAAAACCCTATAGAGCACAGTTCTATTCTGACACACATAGGTAGGTATTGAGGGAAAAGAAGAGTCTGATACACTACTGATAGAAATGGGAATTGTTTTAAACCACTAGATAATAATCTAGCAGTAGCTTAAAAAAAAAAACCTATTCTTTGACCCTATAATCCTACTTCTAGGATTCTACACCACAGGTAAAAAATGCACCAAAACATAAAGATTCACCTGTTGTTGTTGTTAGGTGCTGTTGAGTTGGTTCTGACTCATAGTGACCCTATAGGACAGAGCAGAACTGCGCCGTAGGATTTCCAAGGAGTGGCTGTTGGATTTGAGCTGCCAGCGTTTTGGTTAGCAGCCCAGCTCTTAACCACTACGCCACAAGGGCCCCGAAGATTCACCTACAAGGATGTTAATTAGAGCGTATGTGTAGCGGCCAAACCCAGAAAGAAAGTGAGTGTGCGTCAGTAACAGAAAGGTTGAATAGGTTGGGCGCATCGATATCCCGACATCCCGCGCATTTACAATGAAGTTGTGGATCAGTGTCCATGTGGAATGAGAAAAGCAAAGTGCAGAGACGCATGTGTGATGCAATCTCATTCATTTTGGGGAAATAGTGATTCCCAAATCCTGTTTTATTTACACATACAAAGATATAGGTACAGGTATTGAGATAGAGAAAAAGAAATAGAAATGTAAAAATACCCATCAGGTTCTTAGCATATGCTGGGGGTTGGAATGGAGAGAGAGCTGTGGGAAGAGTGAGGGAGGGATAGAAGAGAGGAAAGAGGGATGCATGAGGGAGAGAGAGTACATTTAGAATGGTCTCCACAGTAAATGCAACGTGATCCCCTTTGTGTAAACTTGAGTGTAGGTGTGGATGTGCTTAAGGAGATGCATTAATGGATGGAGACAAAAAGTCATGGTGCCCCCTCAGGA
>NW_004444550.1:35952-37306 GCF_000243295.1 Trichechus manatus latirostris | reverse complement strand
GACCTTTGTCATACAAGCTTCACACAGGGCAGAGGGGGCATCTCGATGGCCTCAGTACCTGAGATTGGACTCCCCTGGTGACTGAGCTTGTCCCTCAGGGCTGCGCAGTGAAGAGGAAGTCTGGGGGCAGTACCTCAGAAACCCTCCAGCCAGTGGAGCTGAGGGCCCCTCCTCTTTAAGAGGTGACAGAGGGTAGAGCAAATACTTACAAGCTAATAGGGTGTTTTTTCATGTCACACCTCTTTCCACACTTAGGTTTGTTTCTTAGGGCCCATCCCTAACACCTGGAAACAGACGACGGAAGAGCAGCGCCTCTCTTCTCCAGGTGACAGTAAGTGTGAGGGATAGTGACCCTGAGCTGAGTCGCATATCCTCCCCCCGCCTGCCCCTCGCTGGGCTCTGCTCCCTTCCCTGCACAGCAGGCCCTCACGGACTCTGGGCGGAGGTGCCCTGCTGTCTCCCCTCTCCAGCTGAATGTCCTCAGTCCTTGGCTTGTCAGAGCCTACGGGGACGCTAGACCTGGAGGTCTCATGACAATCAACCACACTGTAGCAATTTCCAGCATGACAGTTTGACAGTGTGCCATACAAGGTGAAGGATGTGACAGAACCCTCCGCAGACAAGGACTCAGGGGACTTGGGTTCTAGTTCTGGCTTCTCCAAGACTCAGTCTCTGGGCCTCAGTTTTCTCGTCTGCAAAACAGGTACCATAAGCTCCTGCTCTGCCCTCCGTATATCGTGGTTCTCAGACAGAGGATGCCCAAGTGAGGGCTCGCACCCCATTGGGCTGGGCCAGCTGGCAGGGCCAACTCCTTCCCTGGAGCCCGTTCACCTAGGAACAGGTCATCAGTCAGCCTCCCTAGAGTGCGAAGCAGGTAAAGGCTGTCACCACTCCTGCTTCTCACTGGTTCTCGATAAATAGACAGACAGATAGATAGAGATGTTGTTTTGTTGTTGTTAGTTACCCTTGAGTCGACTCTGACTCATGGCGACCCCATGTGTGCAGAGTAGAAGTGTTCCGTAGGGTTTTCAATCCTGTGACCTTTCAGAAGCAGATCAGCAGACCTGTCTTCCCAGACACCTCTGGGTGAGTTTTAACCACCAACCTTTTGACTAGTACTAGCTGAGAACTTAACCATCTGTGCCACCTAGAGGCTTCCCCACTGGTTCTAAAATCCAGCCTGAAGCTCTGGCCGTGAAGCGCAGGGCGAGGGAGGAAAGGATGAGCTGACCCAAGAGCTGATTCGAGGCCGGGCAAAGGCAGGGAGCCCAGAGCAGAGGCGCAAGCAGCACTGTGATGCAGATACTTGGCGGCAGCTGAGGATTTTCCAGAGCTTTCCCTCCAAAGCGGGCTC
>NW_004444550.1:33553-35852 GCF_000243295.1 Trichechus manatus latirostris | reverse complement strand
GTGCCAGAGTCGATGGGGAGCTCAGAGCCCCCACACCCTGGTCCAATGGAGAGAGAGACCTGAGAGAGCAGAGGGCTGGTCCAAAGGTGTGGGTGGAGCCCAGTTCAGGGCTTCTAGCTTCCTCCTGAGCAGCCCCGATATCCTTCCTGAGTGTCTCTGGGTCCCTCTCCCTGAGTCCACGGGACCACTAGCCCTGCTCTTCTGGGAGAGGACATGCCCGTCAGGACAGAAGCCCAAAGTTGTGCTTTCTCAGGCAGACCTTCTACAAGAGCCAGCACCTAGCCCCCAGCGGTCCAGGGCAGTGGTTCTCCAACCACATGAAGTGCTGGACTCTGGGCCAATCGCTAATGATACAGACTGAACAAACAAGTCCCTGCCCTCATGGAGCCTTATTCCAGTGGATGGAGATGGACCACAAGTAAACGTCCAAGTAAGCATATAACGTGGCAGGTAGGAAAAATGCTATCCACAAATAAAGACAGACAAGAGAGAGTGAAAGGCTGAGAGTTACTATTTTACGTAGAATGATCCTGGATTTTTCCTGGCGTTTGAGTAAAGAAAGAAGGGAGGAAACAATCCTGTACGTCTCTGTCAGAAGACCAATCCTGGCAGAAGGAGCCTCAAGTACAAAGGCCTGGAGACCAAAATGAACTGAGGACGCGAGGAGATTATGACTCCAGGTTTTGAGGCAGAGTGGAATCTGCTCCCTGAGTCTCTCTACGTACGCATGGCAGAACTGATGTTTCTGGTGTGCTCCCTGTGGGCTCAAGAGAAGGCTGCAGTTGACTGAACCATAAGCCTACCATCCATGGCGATCATGGAACCTCAGGCCTGGAAGGAACCTCAGAGACCACTCAGTACAACCTACCCCACCCTCCGCCAGAGCCGAAGCCCCTCAGCAGCCCTCCAGGAGGGGCCACCCAGCAGTGCTGTGCTGAAAATTGCTTAACAACTGGCTCTGGGTGGGGCAGGAGTCCCTGGGTGGTGCAAACAGTTAAGGGCTTGACAGCTAACTGAAAGGTTGGCAGTTTGATCTCACCCAGAGGCACCTTGGAAGAAAGGCCTGGCGATCTGCTTCTACTCTGCAGTATGTGGGGTCGCCATGAGTTGGAATCAACTTGACAGAAACTGGTTTGGTTATTTTTGGTTTCATAGGGGAAAAGGCGGGAAAAGAAACCCTGATTTGTAGCGTCTGCCAATTTCTGTGGTGTAAATACTTCAACTTTGGCCAATTTCAAGCTACTGATGATTTAAAATCTGCTCACAAAATTCCTAAAAAGGTAACAATTTGTTCTTGCAAGCCAGTACAGGCAGGCTCCATGCACCACTGCCCTCTACCTTCTTGCTGAATACCTCATCAGAAAGAAAACCTACTGCATTTTGTCATAATCCATTATATCCTGGGTAGAACCAGAAGCTTGAGAAATTTTTTCCCAGTGACTCCTTGTGAATTTCATCATCAAAATAAAGAAAGCCCTTGTTCCTCAACAGGAAGAAGGGCTCAGAGGGGGAAGCTAGAAGGACATGGCTGCTTTGTGATGCAGTGGTCACAGATGCTTGACGCCCGGTGAATGGAAAGTGGTGATACCCATGAAGGTGCCAGGGACCCACAGGTGCTATTTCTGGGCCTTTGATGGTATCTCTATGGTCTAAGGTGATTCCAACGGTGATACCTCCATGCAGGGCATAGAAAAGGGACAGGGTGTGGAGGGCAAGGTTGGTGCCCGTCTAGGGCTTTTTCTCCTTCCACAAGAGTGGGGACTTCCATGTAAGCAGACAGAGGTTCTCAGATCCCCACTAAACAGAGTGCGAGTGAGTGAGACTTCACTACTCCTGCTGAAGGTGATCGCTGTGGCTGAACTTTGGGAGTGAGAGGGAAAGTGGCATAGTTCTAAATTCAGAGACCAGGCATCCCTTCATAAGGGACTACACAGATTTACACTGGACGGGAGCATGTGGTCTGCTTTCTCTGGATGTCTTTCTAAATGTTAACACTAAGTGCTGAGCCCACCCTATGACAGACACTCTGCTAGGTGGTTCACATGTGAGGTTGGTGTGATCTTTACAGCGGTCTTGCAGGAACTGTCCTGCTTCATGTTTGAGAAGAGGAGACCCAGAGGAGTTAAATGCCGTGACTTGGTTAGACATCTAGTGAGTTGCAGATGGAGAACTTGAACCCAGGGCTATCTGGCTCCAAGGCCACTGTTCTTTCCAGTGCCCCAAGCTGTCCCCTGGGACCAGTTAGCCCAGTTGCAGCTTCACAGGGTCTTTAATTACTGATCATTCTGGTCTAGATTAA
>NW_004444550.1:30853-31644 GCF_000243295.1 Trichechus manatus latirostris | reverse complement strand
AAAAATTTCTTTTCCAGTTTGTCGTTTGCTTTTCAGTTCTGTTTATGTTGTCTTTTTCCATGAAGAATTTTATTTGGATTTTTTTGTAATCATATCTATTAGTCTTTTCCTGTATGGCTTTCATGATATTTTCAGGAAGGCTTTCACTAACCCAGAACCCAAACCCCCTGCCATCCAGTAAATTCCGACTGTTAGCTACCCTACAGGACAGAGTAGAACTGCCGCCTAAGGGTTTCCAAGGAGCAGCTGGTGGAGGATTCAAACTGCCGACCTTTTGGTTACCATTCAAGCTCTTAACCAGTTAGCTCCACCCAGGTTTATGATAAATATTTGCCTGTATTTTCATCTAATTATTTTAGGGCTTTACATTTTTACATTTGCTATTTGATGGATCTGGGATTTTTTTCTTTCTGGGGAACAGGTTGGAAAACAGCTTCTCACCCTCCACTAATGGCTATCCAGTTATTCCAATGTCATCTGTTGAAAAATCCATCATTCCTATCAAATTGAAGTGCTGCTTTATCATGGTCACATATTCTGATGTACTTTGGCCTAATGTTGGGCTCTCTGTCCTGTCCCATTGAACTGTTATCTTTGGGCCTGTAGGATACTGTTTTAATTACTGTTGCTTTACGATAGAGGTGGTGTAGTGTGGCAGAGGTTTAAGCACACAGACCCATAGGTTCTGGAAGCAGAAAGCCTGCACCAAATCCCTGATCCACTTCTCCCTGTGTGACCTTGGGTGAGATACTTATCCTTCCTGGGCCTCAGTTTTCTCATCTGAAAATGGC
>NW_004444550.1:0-1054 GCF_000243295.1 Trichechus manatus latirostris | reverse complement strand
CAGGCAGCAGGACAGGGCTGGCTTCATGAGCCTTCTGCGACAGGCCCA
Organism: Trichechus manatus latirostris; assembly: GCF_000243295.1. NCBI lineage: Eukaryota > Metazoa > Chordata > Mammalia > Sirenia > Trichechidae > Trichechus > Trichechus manatus. Next base: position 1,006 of record NW_004444550.1, on the reverse strand, counting down.
GCTCACCCAGCCCCGCAGGGACCTCAGACTCACCAGGCTGGCAGATCCCACCAGAACTAGGGGAAGCCTAAGGCCATAGAGGGCGAGGCCCAGGGTACGTACTGAGCCTGATCACAGCCCTTTTGCAGGGATAGGAGGGCAGGGGAGGCATGTGGGGACTTGGGTCCAGACAGTGGCCCTGGAAGGGTGGGAGAGTTGTAGTTGCCCTCGGCCTCAGGGTCCGCACATGGAGACCTTGGAGATGCACTTCCGGGAGTAGAAGGCAAAGCCACAGAGGCCACGCTGCACGCCTCCCGCCCTCCTCCCCTAGGCTGGACTCACTGCCTACGCTGCCCTCAGAAGGGCGTCCCAGATGCGTCACTCCTAGTTTGTGGAGCAGGAAAGCCCACCCTGGTCTGGGCTAGGGACTTTATTTCCTCCACTCTCATCAATGGCTGTGAGCAGACTCTTGTCTCCGCAAACTAAAGAGGAATTATCAAAATGAACTCGAGACTCCAGATTTGACTTAAATATCATAAGTTAACACAAATACAACTTTAGCGATAAGTGCCTGCTTGGAGCCCAAGCTGCATTAAAAAAAACCTGAATGAGACCCCAGAGGGAGTGATAGGAGCCTCCTTCTTTTGCCACCCTCCCACTGGCACAACCAAGCTTTGTCATCTCCCACCTCCCAAGGCTGTATCAACTGCTTGGAGAGTTTTAGAAGAAAGATCCCCAGGAATATCACTGCTCCCACCCCATGAAGATTTCCCAAGTGCTGGTTTAGATTAAGGTCTGAGAGTCCTTCTGAGGATTCCTGGGCCTGTGTACTGGATGGTCAACATGCCGAGGTTCAGAGCCACTTCATTTTTCCTGCAGTTGGGCATGACCCCAGGGACCTCATCCTGAGGGTGCTGACACTTCCTGAAGCCAATGACCCTCCCCCTGGGTTTCTCTCTATCTTGGTCTCAGGATCAGTCAGGCCAGCTTGTCCCCTCAGGAGCGTTTCTGTGGAAGGACACCTAAG
>NW_004444549.1:39129-39983 GCF_000243295.1 Trichechus manatus latirostris | reverse complement strand
CCAGGTCTGCATAAGTCTTCAGACATTGGTTGCAAGTTCAGGAGTTCCCTCTACCCCCTCAGAATGGATGCCAGCCACAAACTCAGGGGTCCCAGGACACTTGTACTTTGGACACACTGGCTACAAATTCAGGGTTTCCCACTACCTCCTCAGGGTCAAGAATTCAGTAGAATGACTCAGAGCTCAGGGAAGCCCTGCAATAACAATTACAGTTTTATTATAATAGATACTAAAGAAGAGATGCATTGGGCAAGGTCTGGGAAGGTCCCCAATGTGGAGCTTCTGTGTCCCCATGGTCACTTTACCCTCCCAGTGCATCAATGTCTATCACCAACCAGGAAGCTCAGCCAAGTTTCTGTGTCCATAGTTTTTACTGGGGTTTCATTATGTAGGCATGATTGAGTGAATCGTCCACATGGTTTAATTCAATCTCCAGTCTCTCTCCAATCCCTGGAGATCAGGTTGACATCACATGGTACATTTTTCTGGCATGGCCTGGTCTCACCCAAAATGAATTATTGATTAGCATAAATTCTCAGATGTGATGTGGAACTCTCATTAATAACAAAAACATTTCACTCACTTGGAAAATTCCAAGAGTTGAGTTACCTCCCAGGAACTGAGGACAAAGACCAAATTCTTTGGGTAAAGTAATCCTTCACCTCACACTGATCAACAGAAATTCTCTCTCCACTGGCCATGGAGGCCCTGGAGGCTATGGGATGTGATGAAAGAAGACAAGAAGTGCCCAACTAACTGATGGGGACAGAGTTCTATACACTCAATAGCAATTGGACTTGTGTTGGCTTTGAAGCATGCACACTCATTGGAGGAAGCATGAGCTTATGGCTGCC
>NW_004444549.1:36156-37538 GCF_000243295.1 Trichechus manatus latirostris | reverse complement strand
CTGTCTATTATAGTCTAAGATAAAATCCTCCAAAACAGAACACCTGGAAAGGAGGGGGCTCAGTCACTGAGTCCAGGTTTGACCAGTCAGCTTCCATGTCTGTGAAGAAGGCTGGAAAACAGAGCTACAGCCTAATGTGCATGATAGACAAAACCAGACCGTGAATTATTGGATGAGTTATGTAGTAATTTTCAAACTAGGAGCATTATGGTTTGCAGAATTCTCCCCTCACACATGGGAGACCTAGTTTCAAATTCTGGCCAAACCATATAATTGTTTTTCTTCTTTTCTCTCTGCCGACATAATCTCATTACCTCTTCTGGAGTCTTAATTACACAGATAAATCTGGTCTTTATTACACAGAGGGAACAGGGCTGAGGAAAAGGGGGAAAGAAAAATCCTATAGTTTTTGCAATAAAAGACGTTAATGAGTCTGTTTGCCCAGTGACTTGGCAGCCTCCAGGGCTGGGCTGTGATCCTAGAAGGATCAGTGCTTGACCTGAGTTGAGGAGCAACAACGACCCTTCCAAGCCGTCTTCCAAGCTAAGAAGTTCTGGCATGTTTCTCAGTTATGGAACATTTAGAATTAATATCAGTACTTGTCACATTTGTCTATACTCCTGGGGGGTCTGTGAACTCCAGGCAAAGAATCATGCAGTCTCTGCTGATTTGTGATTTTCGTGCTGGGACTTGACGGCATGATGCTCACAATGCAAGGGGGGATCAAGTAACTGAACCTCCAGGAAGGAGTGTAGCTCCCGAGCAGGACAAATATCCCAATGATGGTGAGATATAGAGGCCATGGAAGGGCGAGCTTGTGGGTAAAAAGACATATCCTGGTGGCAGGAAGCTGTGAAGCAGACGCTTGGGCCTTTGTGTTGTTAAAGGGCAGAGCCCTGAGGATTCTGGCGCCTGTGGCCTCCCGCTAGCTACACCAACGCCCCACACTCGGCCGTTCTCAGGAGCGCCACCTGGCGCCAGAGAGCCGGAGCTCATCTGAGTAGAGCGATGGGGAAGCAAATACTGAAGGCAGTGGCCCCGAACCCAATATGCGAACTTCAATTGTATTTGGAAATTCGACGGCTAGCAGTCAAGTGCTAGTAAAAACCCTCGGGTAGCACCAAATAAACCCTTCAGGCAAACGGGACTACAGCTCTGGATAGACCTTGGTTTCGTTTTCCTCGCCCACCCCAGAAGCGAGCATTCTGGCGCCCCACGCAGGACTTGGGGATCCCGCATCTCACGCAGGCTTTCGGGTTCCGGAACTAAGAGGAAGCGGCAAGAGCCGGGGGTTATGCGCATCCAGCTCGCGCGCTCCGACCGCCCAGGAGCTGCAGGTGTCGCCCTACTGAGCCTGCACCTTTTCTTGGCGCCGGTGGTCA
>NW_004444549.1:33552-35243 GCF_000243295.1 Trichechus manatus latirostris | reverse complement strand
TCGGCTCGACGAGCTGCGCTTATGTGTCTCGGGCCTGTCACTGGGCCTAGAGGACAGGTCACTAAGGCTGGTTTTGAGGGACAAAGACAAAGAAAAAGCGCAATGGTAGCTCAGTCCGACGATCCCGAGATTAAGAGTCTCGAACCCTAAGGTCTGAAGGAGCCGAGGGTCGTCAGTTAAATTGATCTCCTTATCAGGAGAGTCCTTTGCTGAATTCAGAAATCACCAAACGAAGGACTGAGTAGAAAAACGTCCACACCTCACCGACAAGAAAACACGAATTTGTAACTAACTAGATATGGTGTTTGAAGAGAAGATTGGCGTCAAGAAGAACTCTACATTTTTTGTGTGAGCACTGGAAGGATGGTGTTGCCGTCAACTAATATGGAAAAAATTGAGTGCACAAGATTTTCGGGGGAAAACATATAAAGAGTTGTCTTCCACTTCTGGCAAAGGTGTAGTAACAGGGACCAGATTCACTCTTCTACTTGAAACTCTCTCCATGAGAGGAGAGGAGGAACAGACAACATACTTGAAATTATGGTCTTCAGGACACCGGAAATCATGCAGCAAAGGACAGTAACCCCTAAGAGATGAGAAACAAAGAGGCAAGTCCTAAGACTGCCCTAGTCCTAAGACTGCCCCAGTTTACTGCCTTTAGAAACTTCCAGGCTGAGCACAAGGCAGGGGAATCTGAGGCAGATTGCCTGGACTGAGGAGATGAAGCTGAGTGTCTGGGGAAAGTGAGGTAGCTTGAGTTCACAGGACAAAGATCCAGTGAGGATAGAGCTGGACTGAGAGAGATCACAGAGCTATGGAGAGGATCCCTCTCGAGTATTCAGTAGAGTGTTGATCAGTGCCTGCTCATGAAGAAAGTACTGAGGTCAAGGGAAGGACTATCTGAAAAGATTACGGAACAGAAGCTGGTGCTCACACAGGACAGGAAACCAAGCCTGCTGCCGGCAGCTGGACTAGACTGCTCACAATTCACGGTGCATCAGATAGAGCACCCAGGCAGGTCTTGCCTCCGCAGTGGGAAATAATCAGCCCTGGCTGAGAAGTGTTCCTGACTCACCTAAAAATCATAAAGGCAAGACCCAGATAGATCAAGCTGATCTCAGGTGCTATGGATTGAATCGTGCCCCGTCAAAAATATGTGCTGTAAATCCTAACCCCTATACCTGTGGTTATAATCCTAATAAGAATGGGTTTTACTGGTTATGTAAATGAGGCAGTATTAGTGTAGGGTGTGTCTTAAAACAATTTCTTGTGAGATATAAAAGAGCAGATTAACTAAGCAAGCAAGCAGAAATAGGGGGAGATAGGTGCCATGCCACATGAAGACCATCAAGGAGCCAAGGAACAGAAGCTGAAAAGAGACAAGGACCTTCCCCTAGAGCCATCCGACACAGAAAGCCTTCCCTGAAGGTAGCACCCAGAATTCAGACTGCTAGCCTCCTAAACTGTGAGAAAATTAATTTCTGTTTGTTACAGCTACCCACTTGTGGTATTTCCGTTATAGCAGCACTAGATTATTAAGATACCAAGTCACTTAATTGCAACACAGAAAAAATTCAAGAAGATTTATAGAAATACCAACATAGACAATGCTCAAGAAACTAAATTTCCCAATGTCTGACATCCAGTCACTGAATCCCAAACGTGTGAAGAGGCAGGAAAACATGATACTT
>NW_004444549.1:20890-21995 GCF_000243295.1 Trichechus manatus latirostris | reverse complement strand
TGACTTATGGACAAAGTGGAAACAGCACCCTGATAGTCCAGTGGCGAGGATTCAGCGCACCCCAGCACAGGTCCCCTTCTCCATCGGGGAACCCTTTTTGCACTGTCTCTGCACCTCCACAGCAGGAAGTCTCCTTTTCTCCCCAGAGGTCTGGGTCTTCAGGGACCAGAAGAAGAAGATCATCCGCATCGAGTCCCAATTGTCCATTGTCAGAGGGGTGAGGTGTCGGGAGAGGGTGAGTGTGAGTAATGATGGGCAGCTTCTCCAGAACACTGGTCTTGCTTCGTGTTCGTATTGACACAGGTAGAAGTGGCTTTAGACAGGTACTAAGCCTCTTACCCAGGGGTACACAGCCCTGTAGAGATTCAGGGGCCCTGGTGGGGCAGTGGTTAACGTGCTGGCAGGCTGAGGAGCCTCGAGCCTGCCTCTGGGCCTGGACGATAGGCCAGGAACAGGCTAATTCTGAGGGACAGAGCCAAAGAAAAGGGGCAAAGGCAGCCCAACCGAATGATCCCTAGATTAAGGGTCTACAACCCTAAGGTCTGAGCGGGCCCAAGGTCAAGATTTAAATTGATCTCTAGCCTTATCAGGAGAGTTATATGCTCAGTTCAGAGACAGGAAAGATAAGGATTGTTTAGAGCAACCTCCACAGTTCAGGGACAAGAAAACAGAATTCGTGAGAAACTCAATATGGAGTTTGAAGAAAAGATAAGCGTCAAGAACTCTTAAGTTTGTGCTCTGAACATTGGAAGGATGGAGTTGCCATCAAGTAATATGGAAAACCTGCAGGTGCAGAAGATTTTAGGGGGCATTCACAGTTCAAATTAGGACCCTAGGGCCTTGCTTGGAAAAGATTTCACAGGGTATCTCCATTTCTGCATACAAATTGTTTTGTGTTTTTATATTGTGGGAGAGGGATCAGTGCTAGGCCCCTTCTCCCCGTGGGTCCCCCCCACTACACACACACACCTCCTCCAGCAACCTCATCCACTGCCCTGGATCTATCTGGCCACCATCTTTCCACACGCTGCCACTGCACAAAGGCAAATCTGCACGTCAGCTCTGAGCTGTAGCCCTGAGGCCCAACTAGCTGCTGAGACTCGTG
>NW_004444549.1:8641-19763 GCF_000243295.1 Trichechus manatus latirostris | reverse complement strand
GCGGTGCCGCGTAGGTGTCAACTGCCAACCTTTCTGCTAGTAGCCCAGCACGGAACTGTTGACGCCATACCTAGGGGACAGAAATACTGTGAATTTCAATATCTATGTATGTAAGGAAAAGGATATTTTAAAACCAGCAAAGCCAGGGATTTTGATAAACGGCTGATTCCAGATATGGCTATGAGAAGAATGATATAATCCTGGAAAATATAGTTGTGCTATAAAGCAAAGAAGTGCTCAGAATCGAGTACGGACATACCAATAACACATGGGTGCTGACTTCAAGAAGCTCACGCTGGCTCCATTGCTTGGCACCTACCACCTTAATGAGAATGGATCTCTGTGAACCATCAGCCTATAGAGTTCATCCCAAGAACTTCATTTCATGGAATCAAACCCAGAATTCTAGCCTGCTGCCAGTATTGGGAGGAAACAATTGAGCATGCACAAATGAGAGAGAAAGAGAGAAGGTATGGGGTGAGAGGGGAGGGGACGTGAGGGCAGACAGAACACGTCCAGCCACCAGATATACTGTGTAAAGCCAAAGAGCTCGTCTCTGCTCGTGTGATTAATACGAGAACCACGGAAACATGATCCAGGAACTCTGAGAGTGCAGGTCTACGCGCTGTGCACTGTCAGGCACGGGATTCTCTTGGCTCCAATGGTTTGTCTCAACGGGGATTATTTTTTCTGAAAAAACAAACACTCAAGGATAAAAGGCCATTCTGAGTTCTCAGGCATACACCTAGTTTGTTCTCAACAGCTCTTCTGGGAGAATCTGAGGTTTAGTTCTCCTGTGGTGGACAAGACTTACTAGGTGAGGTCTCCTCTCTGCCTTTACGTGAGAGGATCTACAGAGCGGACACACGTGGCACTTTACATTTTACAGTGAGGGTCACGTCCCTGGATGGGCTCAAACCATCACCCATTCAGCTAACAGGCAAAGGCGCTAACCAGTTGCGCCGCAGAGACCCAGAGGACTTGCAATGCTCATCTCAACAGACGTGAGCACACTCTAATTGCTGAGTGGTGCCCCTGGTCTTCTGGGCAGGCTCCAAATCTTCAGAAAACTGACAGATTGGGGCGACAAGTCTTCTTCATCAGGTTTGAAACCTGTGGATTGGGTGATACTGAAGTTAGATAGTCAGCTAAACGGCCTTGGCCTGGACTTGCACCTCACCTGCCACAGAAGCCAGCGGCCCCTGGAGATGCTCGGGTCCTCAAACTACCACCCCTCCCCTGCCCGCCTGAGCTGAGTGGGGCCCAAAGGAAGCTGAATATCCTATGGGCTCCTGTGATGGATCTCCCCGTTGTTTAGTCCGCCTTCTCCCTACCATCTAAGCCACTTGAGCTCCTCCTGCTCAACTCAGTTGTGTTTGGTGGGGTCAGTGGGGTCAAAAATTACTCTACATAAATTACTTTACAACATTACTCTGCGTAATGGAAACAGAATGATAACCCATGCCCAAGGCCATCATGGGAGGCAGTCGTTCAGACAGAACAAGGGGATGCTGCATGGTTTAAAATCAGGAAAGGTAAGTCACGGTTGTATCCTTTTACCATACTTATTCAATCTGTATGCTGAGCAGATAATCAGAGAAACTAGACTATATGAAGACGAACTCGGCATCGGGATTGGAGGAAGACTATTAACAGCCTGTGATATGTAGATGACACAATCTTCCTTGATGAAATTGAAGAAGACTTGAAGTACTTACTGATGAAGATCAAAGACTACAGCCTTCAGTATGGATTATACCTCTACGTAAAGAAAACAGTAATCCTTACAAATGGACAAATAAGTAACATCATGATAAATGGAGAAAAGATTGAAGTTGTCAAGGATTTCATTTTACTTGGATCCACAGAAAACACCCATGGAAGCAGCACTCAGAAATCAAATGACTTACTGCATTGGGCAAATCTGCTGCAAAAGACCTCTTTTCAGTGTTAAAAAGCAAAGATGTCACTTTGAAGACTAAGGTGCACCTGACCCAAGCCATGATATTTTCAACTGCCACGTATGCATGTGAAAGCTGGACAACGAATAAAGAAGGTGGAAGAAGAATGGATGCCTTCGAATTATGGTGTTTGCAAAATACTGAATATACCATGGACTAGCCAGAAGATGAACAAATCTGTCTTGGAAGAAGTACAGCCAGAATGCTAATTAGAAGGGACGGTGGTGAGACCTCCTCTCATGTACTTTGGACATTTTATCAGGAGGGACCAGTCCCTGGAGAAGGACATCATGCTTGGTAAAGTGGAGGGTCAGCGAAAAAGAAGAAGACCCTCAGTGAGATGGATTGACACAGTGGCTACAAGGATAGGCTCAAGCATAGCAACTGCTCTGAGGATGGCACAGGACTGGGCAGTGTTTCACTGTGTTGTACACAGGGTCGCTATGAGCCGGAACCAACTCGACGGCACCTAACAACAACAAGACGTCAGTCACGAACAAAATTGTCACCAGCGTCCTGGAGGGAGTGGGGTTGTAGGACAATGCTGACTTTATGTAAGATTTTCGATCAGGAAATTCCTTAAGGTTCTCCTCTCTTCTAGTGCCTGAATCTTCTCCACAGGCTGACACAGAAACTGAGTAAGTGTCCATGACAGCACAAGAAGTATCTCCTGAGGGTCCCACTTGGCTTTTCCTCCACCCCAGAGTATGGCTGCAGAATAAATCGATTTGCCTGAAAGAAAACCAACCTAAATCTGAATCTGTTAAGGACATGCAGAGTCAATATTCCATATACACAACAATTAAATATATATATTATATTAACATTTGATTACATACCTCTAGCCTTGGTGGCACAGTGATTAAGAGCTCTGCTGCTAACTGAAAGGTCGGCAGTTCGAATCCACCAGCTGCTCCTTGGAAACCCCATGGGCAGTCCTGCTCTGTCCTATAGAGTCGGAACCAACTCGATGGCACCTAACAACAACATGCCCAAACAGTCCTTCTCAGAAAACGAGAAGGGCCTCAACTGCCATCTTCTGCTTTGTCCCTGCATCTCCCAGCTCTGCTTTAACAGGGTCACTGCCTCCAGAATTTGCTTCACCTTCGCTCTATTCTCTGGTGCGCATAGGCTCTCTGGCACCAGATGAAAGCGTGTGCCTGGAAGTGAGAGTTCCTGACACGTGAAGTGGTTCACTACTAACGGATCTGAGAATTGTCAAGAGATATTCAGACAATTAGCATGGAGGGAAGCAGGGTTCAGATCCTAAAGGTAATAAGACATTTTCCTAAAGGAATCTGTGGACAGTAAGTGGATTTAGGCTGCACATATGTCCAGATAAAGGCTGTGGAAGAGTCACTCAGGATGCAGTGCGGCAAATGGATTGGAGTGGACTAGGCTGGGTGTAGGAAGGCCTGCTTTATATCTGCCTGTATTAAGGGAGGTAAGAGTTGATGGATAAAAAAGCATGGTCAGTAACAAATGCAATTTCTTTTCTCCAGGGATAACTGAGGAAAGAAATGCAGTCCACTAATTGACTAATCTATTAACGTTTCAACCATCAAAATTTGTCTAAAATAGTTTGCACTTCTTATACAACTGATACATGAAAACATATTAAATTAGGTGGCCCAGTGGTTAAGAGCTCAGGATATCCACCTTGGATATCCTATGGGCCAGTTTTGCTCTGTCTTACAGGGTTTCTGTGAGTCGGAATCCACTCACAGACAATGGGTTTGGTTAGTTCCGCACCATCCTCACAACAGTAGGTTGTGTATTTGAGCCCATTGTTGCAGCTACTGTGTCAATCCATCTAGTTGAGGGTCTTCCTCTTTTTCGCTGACCCTCTACTTTACCAAGCATGATGTCCTTCTCCAGGGACTGGTCCCTCTTGATAGCTTGTCCAAAGTAAGCTAGACAAAGTCTCGACATCCTCACTTCTAAGAAGCATTCAATCTTCCTTTTCCATTGTCCAGCTTTCGCATGCATATGAGGCGACTGAAGAGACCATGGCTTGGGTCAGGCACACCTTACTCATCAAAGTGACATCTTTGCCTTTTCAGGCTTTAAAGGAGTCTTTTACAGCAGATTTGCCCAATGCAGTAAATACGTCATTTGATTTCTTGACTACTGCTTCAATGGGTGTTGATGATTGATCCAAGTAAAATGAAATCCTTGACAACTTCAATCTTTTCTCCATTTATCATGATGTTGCTTATTGGTCCAGTTGTGAGGATTTCTGTTTTCTTTATGTTGAGGTGTAATCCATACTGAAGGCTGTAGTCTTTGATGGTCATCAGTGTTACATGACCTCTTTACTTGCAGCAAGCAAGTTTGTGTCATCTGCTTATCACAGGTTGTTAATGAGTCTTCCTCCAATCCTGATGCCCCGTTCTTCTTCATACAGTCCAGCTTCTTGGATTATTTGCTTAGCACACAGACTAAATAAGTATGGTGAAAGGATGCAACCCAACACACACCTTTTCTGATTTTAAACCATGCAGTATCGCCTTGTTGTGTTAGAATGACTGCCTCTTGATCTATGTACAGGTTCTGCATGAGCACAATTAAGTGTTCCAGAATTCCCATTCTTCACAATATTATCCATAATTTGTTATGAACCACACAGTCGATTGTATAGTCAATAAAACACAGGTAAACATCTTTCTGGTATTCTCTGCTTTCAGCCAATATCCATCTGTCATCAGCAATGATATTACACATTCCATGTCCTCTCTTGAATCCAGCTTGAGTTACTGGTGGTTCTCTGTGGATAATGGCTGCAGCTATTTTTGAACTGTCTTCAACAAAATTTTGCTTGCATATGGTATTAATGATATTGTTGCATAATTTCCACATTCTGTTCGATCACCTTTCTTTGGAATGAACATGCATATGGATCTCTTCCAGTCAATTGACCAGGTAGCTGTCTTCCAAATTTCTTGGCATAGATGAGTGAACGTTTCCAGGGTTGCATCTGTCTGTTGCATCTCAGTTGGTATTCCATCAATTCCTGGAGCCTTGTTTTTTGCCAATGCTTTCAGCATAGCTTGAACTTCTTCCTTCAGTACCATTGGTTATTGACCATATGCTATCTCCTGAAATGGTTGAATGTTGACCACTTTTTTTGGTACAGTGACTCTGTGTGTTCCTTACATCTTCTTGTGATGTTTCCTGTGTCATTCAGTATTTTGCCCACAGAATCCTTCAATATTGCAACTCGAGGCTTGAATTTTTTCTTCAGTTCTTTCAGCTTGAGAAATGCCAAGCGTGTCTTTCCCTTTTTGTTTTCTCTCTCCAGGTCTTTGTCCATTTCGATTATATACTTTATCTTGTTTTCTAAAACTGCCCTTTGAAACCTTCTGTTCAGCTCTTTTATTTCATCATTTCTTTTGTTTGCTTTAGCGCTCAAGACCAAGTGTCAGAGTCTCTCCTGACATCCATTTTGGTCTTTTCTGGGAACATCCATTTTGGTTCTTTCTTGTCTTTTTAATGACCTTTTGCTTTTTTCATGTATATCTATGACATCATCCCACAATTCTTCTGGTCTTCAGTCATTAGTGCTCAGTGTGTCAAATCTATTGTTGAGCTGGTCTCTAAATTCAGGCTGGACATATTCAAGATGGTACTTTGGCTCTCGTGGACTTGTTTTAATTTTCTTCAGCTTCAGCTTGAACTTGCATATGAGCGATTGATGGCAGTCAGCCCCTGGCCTTGTCCTGACTGATGATATTGAGCTTCTCCATCGTCTCTTTCCACGATGTAGTCAATTTGATTCCTGTTTATTCCATCCGGTAAGTCTCCGTTTCCAGTCATGGCTTGTGTTGTTGGAAAAAGGTATTTCCAATGAATAAGTCGTTGGTCTTACAGAATGACTAAACTTGCTCAGACTGAAAACACCCAATCTTAGTGAAGATGTAGAACAACCACAGTTCTCACACATTGCTGGTGGGAAGGTAAAATGGTATAATTACTTTGGAAACAGTTCGGCAGTTTTTAATAAAGTTTTTGTAAAATTGATGGTGCCATCAATCCTTCACATAGGTATTCTTCCAAGAGGAATGAAAACCTATGACCTCAAAAAAAATTCATGGTATGAATGAATGCTCAAAACAGCTTTATTCACAATAGCCAAGACTAGAAGCAACCCAAATGTGCATTATTAGATGAATGGCAAAGTAACTCTTGTGTAACCATGCAATGAGATCCTAGTCAGCAGTTAAAAAAAAGAAAGAAGCAATGAACATCTGATATACTCAACAACTTGGATAAAAATCAGAGATTATACAGAGAGAAAGAAGCTAGACACAAAAGAGTATATATGCCATGATTCTATTGACATGAAGTTCTAGAAGAAACAAAACTAATTTGAAGTGAAAAAAAATCAGGAGAGAGGTTTTCAATAAATAGTGCAAAGTGTAATAACAATGTTTTGATGATTCACTGATTATAACATTACAGATCAAGTAGTTACTAAATCCAGGCTCATATGGCAACAACAGCATGAAGTAAGCAGAGTTCTTTTATTGGCCCGATCTTGCAGATGGAAATGTTGAGGCACATAAAGTTTAAGACACTTACCGAAGGCCATACAAGGGCAGAATCAGATTCCCAACTCAGCACCTATGTTCTGGAGCACAGATTAGACTGGGTCTCTCTAGTTCTTTCCAGGTGTTTCTGGGCTTCTTAGTTGCAGAGAAGGAGAGAGAGAGAATGACAGAAGAGAGAGAGACGGAGAGAGGGATGGGGGAGATAGAGGGAAACACGGCCTGTAGCAATCAAAGAGCAGAGCAGGTAATTATTGTAAATGTTTTTACCATATAAAAAAGATTTCTGGGAGGCCAAGGCATCAGTAGCTACCAAGCTTACTGTGGTCAGGAGATGAACTTGAAATGTCATACATTTAAATTAAGACAAAAGTCTAAAGTTCCTAGATGAAAATTTTGGAGAATACATTCACCATCCTGGGGTAGAAAGATTTCTCAGATTACACAATAAAACCTGTTGCCATGGAGTCAATTCCAACTCATAGCGATCTTATAGGACAGAGTAGAACTGCCCAGGCAGCAACTGGTGGATTCAAACTGCCCACCTTTCGGTTGACAGCTGAGCTTTTAATCACTGTGCCCCAGTACACCTCTCCTATTAAAGGAGGGGGGATAAATTTGATTTCATCGAATTTAAAACCTTCTGCTCATGAAAAATTACCTAAGAAGTGAAAAGGCAAGCCACCAACTGGGAGAAGATATTTGCAACATGCTTCTCTGAAAAATGACTCAATTCTCGAATATATAGAGAACTTTTAGAAATCAATAATTTAAAAAAACCAAGCCAATTAGAAGTGGGCAAAATGCTTGAATTGGCTTTCTTTACAAATTAGAATTTCTAAATGGCCAAAAGGCATAATACAATATGCTCCACATCATTAGGAAAAACACAAATTTAAACCCCAATGAGATACCATTATATAACCACCCGACAGAATGGGTACATTTAAGACAGAGAACACCAAGTGCTGATAAGTATGTGGAACACCTGCAACTCTCTTTGCAGGTAAGAAACCATTCTAGAGGGCTGTTTGGCAGTTTCTAATAAAATTAAACTTGCATCTACCCCATGACCCAGCAATTCCAGTACTTGGTATATACTCAAGGGAAATGGATGCATATATCCACACAAAAGACTTAGACAAGAATATTCATAGCAGGCTTCTTCACATTAGCCCAAACTAGAAATACACGTCTATCAACTGTGGTGTACTCACGCATTGGAATACCATCAGTCAATAACACCGAAATTAAGGATGATAAACACAGCAACATGGATATATCTCCAAAACAATGTTGCATGGAAAAAAAAAAGCCAGAACAAAAAGTGTACATTCATTCATGCAAATTTCAAGAAGAGGCAAAACTAATCTTTGATGATAGATCTCAACAACCAAAAAACAAACCGGTTGCCCTGGAGTCAATTTCAAGTCATCGCAATCCCATGTGTTACAGCGTAGAATTGCTCCTTCGGGTTTTCTTCACTGTAATCATTACGGAAGCAGATTTCCAGGCCTTTCTTCCATGGGGCAGATGGGTGGGTGGGAACAGCCAACCTTTAAGGTGAGTAGTTGATGGATGGAAAATTGCTTGCTCAACCCAGGGACCTGCGGGATAGACAGGCAGGATGGGAGTGGCCTGGAGAGGGCCTCTACGGACTTGCTGGGATGTTGGAAATTTTCCGTAACTTATTCTGGGTGATGATTCCATTTGTCAAAATTCAATAAGTTGTGTGCTAAAGATTTGTGCACTTTTACTCTGTGAATTATGCATCAATATTGTTAGCATAAAAATTGGGTGTCAGGTATGGAGACAAGTTGATGTTGACGGTGGCAAGGAGTTTCGATATTATAAACTGATTAAAAGCTCGTTGGTTTCGTGTAAAAGAGCCCCACTGATACTTGAAATATCTGTACCAGAAAAAAAAAAAAAAACGTTATGACAACACCCTTTCATTAGTGGAAGTTACAGACAAGACTGGCTGAGCAGTGGAACTTTACCTTTTGCTCAGACATGGGACACATCTAGGGTTTCCCTTTAAGATGGCCCCAGTTTTGTGCGCTGTCGGGTTTCCTTCCCGTCTGGTGACCACACTGCAGGTAAGCCCTGCTTACTGGCGGCAGATAAGGGTCATAGCCAGTGAGGGGATTAAAAGCGAAAGTAAATGTTATCCAGATAAAGACCAGAAACTGCCGGGACTCGGATTCGAACCGAGGTTGAAGCGGCCACAATGCAGACTGCAAACCATTATGTGATCACGGCGCGCCGCAAACTTACCGCCAGCGCGTGCGCTGACTTTACAGCGTTGGCGTAAAAACGTTCACAATGTTTTGCCGCTTTGTTCTGGGACAGTCGTGCGTCCTCCCGCTTTTCTCCCTTTCATGCCGTCTCTCAGCGCCCCCCTCCCCATTGTGCCACCTCACAACAACCCTTCTCTCCGCCCCAGGACCCCGCCCGTCTCCGCACAGGGCCCGGGAGGTCTCGTGCTCGTCCGCGCCTCCCTGCTCTCCTTCGCTCCTCTTCACGGGCCCCCTTTTCCCCCCTTATTTTCCCGCTCCCCCCACCGAGCGCACCCGAGTGGAGCGGGGGGCGTCCTGGGGGCGGGCGAAGGCGGAGCAGACGGCGCGAAGGGACGTCCCGGAGCCCACGGGGCGCAGCGGGTCGTGGGCCCCACTCGGCTCAGGCGGGGGTCGCAGACCCGGGGGTCTCCGGGGGTCGCTGGGCTCTGAGGCGGACGAGGAGCAAGGAGGGGCGAAGGCCCTTCGGCTGCCCTTCTAGCTTCAGACTCACCCAGCGCACAGGTTCCACCGTGACGAACGACACGATCTGTCGCCCCAACCTGCCTGGGTTTCCGAGACTTTGCGCAGTTTATACCTCAGAAGGCGGGCGGCACCATCTAGTGGTTAATAAATGTTCACTCCTTTTTGAAACAATAGCGAATCCTTGTAGTCTCTGTGGCGCAATCGGTTAGCGCGTTCGGCTGTTAACCGAAAGGTTGGTGGTTCGAGCCCACCCAGGGACGCGTCTTTTAAAAGTGTACTGTTTGGTCGATTATACTTTACCCATCCTCTCGCATAAAGATAAAGACCTCGCTTACCCACGGTCCCATGTCCACAGCAACAGGACCTGAAGCAGGGTCCTCCCAGAGAACCAACTAGGTGCCCTGATGAACTATTAGAAGAGGAGATTATTACTCTTTTCACTACTTTTGACAAAGGAATTTCTTCCATTGTACTGTTATTCAACCCCGTCTATATAGAGATACTTTGGAAATTAATTGGTTCTGTGATTTGTGAAATAATGCCACAGTCATCCTTCTTGTATACCTATCTTTGACCCTCTGTGCAAGTATTTCCATAGGGTAGAGTCCTGGAAGAGCAACTGCTCCATCATTATGTTTACGTGGTGTTTGCCTTAGTCATCTAGTGCTGCTGTAACAGAAATACCACAAGTGGATGGCTTTAACAGAGAGAAGTTTATTCTCTCACAGTCCAGTAGGCTGCAAGTCCAAATTTAGGGCACCAGCGCCAGGAGAAGGCTTTCTCTCTCTGTCAGCTCTGGGAGAAGGTCCTCGTCATCAGTCTTCCTTCCCTGCTGGAGGAGCTTCTCAGCGCAGGAACCCCAGGTCCAAAGGACATGCTATTCTCCTGGCTCTTGTTTCTTGGTGGTTTGAGGTCCCCATGTCTCTCCGCTTGCTTCTCTCTTTTATATCTCAAAAGAGATTGACTTAAGACACAACTTCATCTTGTAGATTTGAGTACTACCTCATTAACAGAACTGCCGCTAATCCCACCTCAACATCGTAGAGATAGCATTTACAACACTTTTCCAGGGGATAAAAAACAGGTGAAGGAGCATGTCTGTGGAGGGTGCAATTAATTTTACTCAAAGGATTTGTTCTTTTTCCCTGGTTCCCAGCAGGTAATCTCTAAACTCTTGAGATTTCCCCAGTGATCGGAATCTTTGTAATTCATGGAGGGGCTCCAGGTCACACCTGAGAGTTTATGCTGAAGGGGCAAGAGAGGCCTCTTTGAGAGGATAAAGAGGGGAGGTCCCCAAGAGCCTGGTTTAGAGGGATATTGCCAAAGGAAAGGAGTAACCAAACAATGTTGAGATACCTGCACGTTACCCTCAGATGGGGTAACAAATACATGTACATGGAGAGACTGTCAAAGCAAATGTGGAAAACGTTCGTTTGTGAATGCACATGAAAGAATATATAAAGTTACTATTGTTTCAACTTTTTTTTAATGTGTGAAATTTTTTTGAAAAGATTGGAGCTCTTGTTCCAGGTTCTACTTTGTTCTCTTGAGATGAAAATTCTGAAAGCGAAAGGTTGGGTTTCTAAGATGAGGACAGCAGGAGTGGTGGCGCTTCCCGGAGGGCCAGAGCAGGATGCAGCTCCTGGGGGCTCCCAGCCGCTGAACAACTGCTCAGGGCCTCTAACCTCTCCAAGCCTGGGCGAGGCGCGGCCTCTTCTGCATTAAACCGAGCCGAAGAAAATTCCTGTGGAGGAGAGGCTTTGCAAAAGGCTCTTCCCTGACCGGGAATCGAACCCGGGCCGCGGCGGTGAAAGCGCCGAATCCTAGCCACTAGACCACCAGGGAACTGTTA
>NW_004444549.1:3120-4319 GCF_000243295.1 Trichechus manatus latirostris | reverse complement strand
TCCCATCCCAGGAGTGGCCTGGGAGGACCAGATACTTCGCATTCATATCCTTCTCCCTCCCTGCACCCTGATCCCCTCACACCTCTGCATTAGACCCTATGAAGAGGCTCAGACATTCACAGAGATGTTATTTCACCAGAAAGAACCTATTGCCGGACTGTGTACTATGTCTGTAGAGTCAAACCAAAAACCTGTTGCCATGCAATTGATTCTCACTCATAGCAACCCTATAGGACAGAGCAGAACTGCCCCAAAGGGTTTCAAGGCTGTAATCTTTATGGAAGCAGACTGCCACATCTTTTCTTTCATGGAACAGCTGGTGGGTTCAAACTGTCAACTTTTCAGTTAACAGCTGAGGGCTTAAGCACTTTGCAGCCAAGCCTCCTTTCCACCCACTCCTAAATGCATGCATATGTGTGCATGCACACGCATACACACACACACACACACCCTGAAAATATAACCTCAAGCCAACTCTGCCTTCTCAGTCTTAGTCCTCACTGTTAGGGCCAGGTAACATGGCATCAGAATGCTAGGGGTGCGATTCTGTGAGACGGCAAAGATGCAGCTTAGTTCCTGGGTCTTATTTGTTGTAATAGTAAAACACTTGGAATTCTCTGAAGTCACATTCCTGAGTTAATTGGTTCAGTGGAAGAAGTGTATCTTTATTCTTCCATTTCTTCTTTCTGTATTAGTTTCTTTCATTAGTGGTCTTCCCTTCTCTGGTGCTTCATCTTTATGTTCTAACCTCCTCCCTGGTTTTCATTTCTTCCTCTCTTACCACAGGTGTTGTGAGGAAAACATTCAATTTTATTATCCACCTAGCATGAATTTAAGTTCATGCACATATTCCTTAAGATCTATTTAAGGGTGGGAGTATGGTCTTTATCAACAGTTAAAGATGTTGGCCACATATACAGGTACTGTCCTGACCATCAGAGTTGTCTAATGATAAAATGGCCAATTGTGAGAGAGTGAGCTCCTCTCCCACGATGTTTGTGCAGAAACTGTATGATACACCAAGGGTGCCTTGGAAGAGATTCTTGGGCCAGTTGCCTCTTGCAATCCTTCCAACTCTAAGATCCTTTTTTTGTGTTGGACAATTTCTTCACCAGACAGGTTGTCTGTTTTAAGATGTTTTATATTCAGCTCAATATGAATTACCAAAAAAGCTGATCAAGGGTCCTAAACTGCTGAGG
>NW_004444549.1:0-1902 GCF_000243295.1 Trichechus manatus latirostris | reverse complement strand
TACAGCTGCTATTATAAACCACGGGGATATAGAATTGGTATATTATGTAATTGTGAGTGGATGGAGGCCGTGGTCAAAAATTGCAGGCAACAAAAAGTTGAAGCTATTGAGACAATCCATCTTATCCAAGGGCTCCCTTGCCCCTGTTGGCCCTTCACTACATCAATATGATGTTCTTTCCCAATGACTGATCCTCTTGATGATGTGTCCAAAGCAAGTCAGACAGTATTCTGTTGTGATCCATAAGCTTTTCATTGACTAATTTTTGGAAGTAGATTGCCAGGCCTCTCTTGTTAGTCTACCTTGGTCTGGAAGCTCTGCCGAAACCTTCCACCATAGGTAATCCTACTGGTGTTTGAAATACCAGTGGCATAGCTTCTAGCATCACAGCAACAAAAGTATGACAGACTAACGGATGGTGGTTTGTTTCAATAGGGCCCTTAATTTCCACCATTTGCTTTCTTTCTTCTCTTCACCACTCATATCCAAGAGATGCTTCCTCCTTCCAAGTCAACAAACCTTTCTCCCAGAAATTGTGCCTTCCAAGACTGGCACTTCTGTTTCTCTACACTTTCAATCCCTTCTTTTAAATTCCCAGTAGCCAGTGCTGTTATACAAGAGGTATCAGATGTGTTCTTCACATTTTAATTCTGTGTATAATTTTTATCTGTTTTATCATGTCTCCCTCCACCACCACTGCCCTTTCCTATGTGTGTGCGTGTATGTGTGTGTACGTGTGTTTATGTGTGTGCATGTCCTTGTTTGTATGTGTGTGTGCATGTGTGTGTGTGTGTTTGGGGCATACTCTGGTTGACCTCTGTTACTATAGCCACCAGGTGTGCTCTGCTGGTTTGAACTATTGGTTTCCTTAAATATACAGAAATTGAATTTCATAGTATTTTGTCTTCTAGCTATGCTAAGGGTATGGATTAGAGTGAAAACACTAACAATATCTTTCCAGTTGATTTCTTTGGTCTTTGGGGGAATGTCTGATGTAATTCAGAATTATATAGCAGCAATTATCCTATGTGAACCCAGCATCTCATATAATTTTTTACAACTTTTTATTTTGAGACTTTAAAAATGCACAAAATTAGAATTATAAAGAAAAAAAGGAAACAAGGAGAAGGAAAAATCCCGATGGACCAATTAAACGTGGCATAAAGACATTCCCACAAAAACAGGTGACCTCTAGAGTCCAATATTTCCAAATGAGCTAAAACACATTAGTCAAAGGTTATAAATTGTGAAAGAATCGATTAAATCAGAATTAGAAAAACTCAGAATTAACACGACAAAATCAGGAAAATGAGAAATTCAGAATAATCATTTCAGAAAGCAACACTAAAAATTAGAGGGAACACAAGACTGAAAAAAACAGAATGAATAATATGTTAAGAGCCTGAAGGAAGAAAATAAGTTAAAAAAATTTACAGAGCATCAGTGAACTTTAGGGTGATTTAAAGAGTGGCGCAGTGATTAAGAGCTATGGCTGCTAACCAAAAAAGGTCTGTGGTTGGAATCCACCAGCCGCTCCTTGGCAAACTTACGGGGCAATTTTACTCTTCTCTATAGGGTTGCTATGTGTCAGAATGAACTCGATGGCAACCGGTTTGACTTTTTTTGAAATGTACAAGTAATTAAAGTCCCCCAAAAGGTCAGAGGGAATAAATAAATAACAACTGTCCCTTAGATACCCTTTTAACCTGGAAGTGAAGCCACTCCTGGAGATTACCTTTCAGCCAAATAACAGATTGGCCTATAAAATAAATAACAGCATCCGTGAGGAATGTGCTCCTTTAAATAATCAGCTATGCAAGACCCAACGGTTAACATTTACACAAAAGCAAAGATGAGAGGGCAAGGAGGGGCAGGGAAACTGGATGGATGGAAACAGAGCAG
>NW_004444548.1:38908-40232 GCF_000243295.1 Trichechus manatus latirostris | reverse complement strand
CATGTACATGTGCATGTGTACATGTATGCATGCATAATTGTATTCAAGACGGTAGCCTGCATACTACTACTACTCTGGCAGACGGTACTTTTGTCTTCATTTTGGGTGACCTTGAACATATGTCAGTATCTGGCTTTTTTCACACAAAGTATTTGCCTGGCATATGCCTTTGTAAGGACTATGAGAGTTTTGATTCCATGGTGCTATTATTAGCTTATTTATTAGGATCTGATATTGAAAACCATTTTGCAGGCCAAGGAGGTGATCCATATCTGAAATTCCATTACTCTTATTATATTTCTTGTTTCATTCCTCCTCTCTTTGAAGTCACAACAGACCTGCTTGCCTACACCTCTCTGATGGATAAAATCTCAGTCACCATGCTTCTGAGTGGCCATTGGGAGGATGATCCCTGACTCCAACAAGTCTCAGGCACTTGTATACCTAGTATGTGCTTTGGGCAACCAAGCTTAACCTATCCGTCAATGATAAAGACAGGAGTGACCGGAGCAGTCAGCAAGCAGCCTGAAATGGAACGTAGTCCTGCCTTTTCTGCATTTTTACCTATATCCAAGATAAAATCTAAGCTGAGCTTTATTATGAATGTAAGTAGGTCATAGTGAGGCATGTAGGACAGAGATTATGTCTCGTAGGAAGATGCTGAACATGGTGTCTAGGTCTGGTGACATTAGCAAGCCTCTGATAGTTCTCTGAGCGCCAGTCCAGGCTGGTAGAGCACCAGAATCCTGTGTAAAATCTTCAAACTAGCCAAAACTCTCTGCTCTTGTTGCTGCCATTTTTTACTCTGTTCTGAAACACTCCCTTCTCTTAACCCCATGTTTTATGGAGAGACTTCCTGTCTTCCCACAGTCCACCCTCACACTGCCAACCTTCCTCAGGCACGCAGCCTTTGTGATTCTGCTTGTGTTAGACCAGCACATGCCTGTCATCACAGTCCTCACTGAATCTTTTCTCCACCTCATAAAACTAAGATCCTATGTCCCCTGTTGTCACAGATTTCTGTCAGTTTTCTCTAGAAGATGCTCATTGCAAGCTAGGAAGGCAGCATCTGTATCCTTTTACTCCTTAGTGCCTCTTTCAAACTCTCATTCTGCACTTGCTTACTTAAACCAGGCCCCTCCCTGGAGGCAGTGCTTCACATGCACAATCTGGAATCATGTGGCCTAGATGAAAATGCCTCTCTACTACTCACTGAACAGCTTGTGCCCATCCCATGCTCTTCTGTAAACTGGGGAGGATAACAATAGATCCCCCTTAGGGACTTTCTGAGGATTCAGTAAGTTGTGTATCAGTGCCTGGTTTG
>NW_004444548.1:33783-38386 GCF_000243295.1 Trichechus manatus latirostris | reverse complement strand
ACAGTGGGACTGCTGGGTATAACAATAGAGCACTAGACAAACCTGACAATGGGTGCTGCTTCATACTCATGGTCACCAACATCTATTGGACATTAATGTTTCCCAGTAACCCCTCCTGATGGTCCTGAGTTGACTGATTTCTACTTACCCTTCCACCCTCATTTAGGAAGATAACTCTGCAGGGAAATTCCCCCTAAGCCCAAGCTAGATGGCTATTCCTCCTCCATGCCTCCACAGCATCCTAGCATGTCTCTCTCAAAGCTCACATCAAACTGGGTGGTGATTTCTCCCCTAAATTTCTCTATCTACCACTAGACTGTGAGCTTCTTGAGAACAGGAGCAGCATCTTCCATATTCACACATTTAGTTTCTAACTCAGGGCATGATACAAAGTAAAATTATTGTTGAAATCATTGTCAAAGGAAGAGGGAGATGTTGCACGCAAGCCTGGTATTGTAGGTAGAGCTGATTATCAGAGGGATGGAACAATTTTCAGTCTCACTTAATGAGTATAATTCAGACTGAGCCCCAAAGATTAGGTTAGAAAAGAGTACATGGCAGCCCTGCTTGTGACCTAATAAGAGCCTCTGCTCAAGTGGTGTGGGGGATGGGAGAGACTTCTCCCCTGTAGTGTTATGGACAGAGCTGGATGAATGCATAAATGTAGGAGCCACAAGCGCTGGAGCATCACAACAGGAAACTGGAAAGGAATGTGGCCAGTGTCTCAGGTTAAGAGGAGACTATAGACTCTGAAGATCAAGCCAGTAGAAATAGGTAGTATTAAGGTTCTTCAACAGTGGGGAGTGGGAATCCAGCTTAAAAAAGACCAGAAGAGAAGGATGTCCGTTCTTAGCCACAAGGTAGATATATTTCAACACCGATATAACAAACGTACCAGAGTGTGCAAGAAAAGAGGAGAAAGAATGTGTTACAGGGGTTCCCAGAATTCTGTAATTAAGGAAAATACTCTTTGTTACTATTATTAGGGCTTAATCCTGGATAAAAAGTGGATTCAGTTCACTAGACCCAGAGGCCAGTAAAACATGGAGGACTAATGAGAATCCAATTCTTGACACCAAGAAACCTTAATCCCCCTATTTCAGATGGGAGATTTGGCTACAGACACTTAGCTTGTCCTGCCCTGACGATCAAGCATGGTCATTCCATTTTATTTCACCAGTAAATGTTATTAAAGAGAAACATTTGTTTAAAACTTCTGGCTAGTCATTTTTTCTGCTTCTTTGCTTTTTGTCGTTATGTAAATAAATCCCTGGCCTGAAAAGCCATTCTCCTTTCTTGGATGCAAGGAACATGTCATGGCTCTGTATTTGTATAGTGTGCACACTGCATTTATTTAGACTCTAAAACTAAAATCAACAAAACTTAACGGTGACATTATCATGTCCTAAGCACAACATTTAGAAGCAAGGATGGTGACAGTACGTCTCACATACTTTGGACATGTTATCAGGAGGGATCAGTCCCTGGAGCAGGACATCCTGCTTGGTAAAGTAGAAGGCCAGCGATAAATAGGAAGGGTCAGCGAAAAAGAGGAAGACCCTCAATGCGACGGATTGACACAGTGGCTGCAACATTGGGCTCAAGCATATCAACGATTGTGAGGATGGCGCAACCTGGCAGTGTTTCGTTCTGTTGTACATAGATAGGGTCGCTGTGAGTTGGAACTGACTCCACGACACCTACAACAGCAACAAGCATGATGTAAGTGCTTTACCTGTATCGACTCACCTGATCATCACGATAAGTTTATAAGACAGGGAGGATTGGTATGTCCATTTATAGATGAGGGAATTGAAGCAAAGGCACAAAGCTAGAAAGTGGCAGTTCTAGAGCTACAGGCCCAGGTGGTTTGGCTTAATCACCATAATAAGCCCCATACTATCTGCTCTCTCCTACTATATGTTTATTTGCACTTGTTTAATGGGTCTCAAAGATATCATGGGGATCCACCTTTGGCACCCTATAGCTGCTAGCTCTCGGTTAGGAATTCAGAAAGGTGAAAGCAACGGTGAAAATACAATTGATTGAAAGAGTGTTTAGAGGTGCCAAATTCATTAAAATTACATCATTTTTGAAATGTTTATATACTAATTGACAACTTGATTTTATTTTACTGATAGACCTTTAAAACGCTTCTGTTCAAAAGTATTTTGCATAAGTCAAATTCTTTCTAAAACATATCTTTCTGCATACATTGAAGCTAAATAAAAAAGGTTATATTGATTATCTGAAATTAAAAAAATACACAAAATGATTATTCTTGATACATATGTATGTATCTTAATCATATACCTTAATCATAACTATGTCACTGTAGTCACTGTGTTATGAATTTTTGTGTCACTGATAGGGTCACTATGAGTCAGGATCGACTCTACAGCAACAGGTTTGGTTGGGTTTTTTGGTATTTTTCTAAAGACAATATTTTTAAACCAGTTGCTGTGTGGAGTTGATTCCAATTCATGGCAACCGTATGTATGTCAGAGTAGAAATGTGCCTCATAGGATTTCCAGTGGCTGATTTTTCAGAAGTAGAGGCCTTTCTTCCCAGGTGCCTCTGGGTGGACTCAAACCTCTGACCATTAGGTTAGCAGCTGAATGTGTCAACCATTTGCAACACCCTGGAACTGTATTTTTATTTATGGTTTTATTAATTGCTATTTTTTAAAATAAAATTGACTGAAAACATCAAAGTTGCATTTTATGGTTAATAAATTTAAAATTGTTGACATCTAAAAAATTAATCCTTCTCTGTGGACTATAGTTTGCAATAGAAAGATAGTCTCTCTACAAGTGCTGAGATACTTTGTAAGTTCAGAGCCAGTTCCAGCTGTTATCAAATTGATTCCAACTCGTGGTTACCCCATATTTGTCAGAGTAAAACTGTACTTCATAAGGTTTTCAAAGGCTGTGATCTTTTGGAAGTAGACTGCCAGGTCTTTCTTCTGAGGTGTCTCTGGGTGGACTGCAACTGCCAACTTTTTGGTTAGTTGTCAAGTGCTGAAACATTTCCACCACTAAAGCAGACAAATTTCAGAGCAAATACTGAAAAATGGTGGTTATTAATAATTAATAATTCTATTGTTTTGAGTTAAAATTGGTATCTATATTAGACCACATATTTTTATTTTGCCTCAATCCAGTGTACCTTTCTTTGACAAAAATTTTTTACGACCAAAAACTCATCAAATAAATTTTTTATATTTATGATGATTTTGACTATTTCACAAAATGTAGATACTGCAAAATCAGAGGCCCTCTCAATTTCATCCTGCCCTAGTACAGAATATCACTTTACCAATAAAACATAAGAGCTCTATCAAACGATCTTTCCCACAAGTGGAAATATTTAAAAGATAAATTTTAGAATTAAAAAATGAAATCTTGAACACTATTTGAGTTCTTTTTGTTTAATTTGTTTAGTTTCATTCTTGTGTTTGCAATAATAAATTTGAATGTCTTTTTATTTGCAGTGGAATAGTGGTTAGGAGCTATGGCTGCTAACCAAAAGTTAGGCAGTTTGAATCCACTAGATGCTCCTTAGAAACCTTATGCGGCAATTCTACTGTGTCCTATAGGGTCACTATGAGTCGGAATTGACTTGATGGCAATGGGTTTGGTTTGGTTTTTCCTATTTTCAAGCTTTGCTTTCAAAAGTCTCAATCTGCTAACAGCTCAAAGGCTGAAATATTTTTGGTGTTCCACATGTTTGATACTCTGATTAAATATTTACAACTAATTTTGAATAAAATGCACAACAAATTTTGAAGATTTATTTAAACAATGTTCAATACCATGATAAGATAGTTAGATTGATTTATAAGTAGTTCTTCAAAGGCTCAACCATTTCTAAAATTTGGCTGATATTAGCAACAACGAGTAAAAGCATGTGCTGCCATGCTGATTTTTTCATTCAAAATTTTGTTACAATAATTCTGTAGTTCAGCGACTCTAAGTATGTACATGTAAATATTTGTGTACATTTACTATGTATAGTCACACAATATATTCAATCAATAGATTATTGATGCTTCTTTGGAGGTGATTAGAAATTATGCCTGTACTACAAACTATTCCAAGTATATGTTTACTCCTTAGGTTCATTAATTTAGTAAGAACATTGTTTTCACCATGAGGCTGTGCTTCACTAAAATTTGTATGTTTTGTTACTGTAAAAACAAATAATTTTATTATCAAAGTTAGATTTTTGAGCTGAATTTACACCTGTATTTATAATCACATCAGAGGTTTCATCTTCAACAAAATGAACTTCTAACCGATATATTCAGAGTCTTTGAATGGACTAAAATTTAAGCCATTACTAGAACTAACTTTACAATTTTCTGTTTGAAATATCAGATACTATTTATAGAAAATTGACCTCATTTTATTATTTGCAAAATCCACCTTCTGGTAATGAAGCCAACTTATTAACAACTATTCTTCACTCTTTGCATATCCAAAGAAAAATCTGCAATCAAACTTACGTGAAATTAGGAAAAAAAGTCATTTTCTACAAATGGAAAGCAATGTTTCACTTACGTGTAAATGTAACTTCTGCAGTGATTGTGTTTAATTATCTA
>NW_004444548.1:4863-5818 GCF_000243295.1 Trichechus manatus latirostris | reverse complement strand
ACTATTTGTTCTGTAAACCTTCACCTGAAGCACAATAATAAATAAATAAATAAATAAAAATCTAGCAAGCTGCCATCTAAGATGCATCAATTGTTCCCAATCACCTGGAGTAAAGGAGAATGAAGAACACCAAAGACACAAGGAAAATATTAACCCAAGAGACAGAAAGGGCTACGTAGACCAGGGACTTCATCAGCCTGAGACCAGAAGAACTGGATGGTGCCAGGATACCATCAATGACCACCCTGACAGGAAACACAACAGGGAGTCCCTGATGGAGGGAGGGAAGGGTGGCATGCAGTACTCAAATTCTAGTAAAAAGACCAGACTTAATGGACTGACTGAGACCAGAGGAACCCCAGAAAATATGGCCTCCAAATTCTCTGTCAAGCCAGAACTAAATACAATTCCTAAGGCCAGCTCTTCAGACAGATTGGAAAGGACTGTGGGACACAAAAAGGTACTTGTGAATAGTGTGCTTCTTAGTTCAAGTAGATACACGAGACTAAATGGGTAGCTTCTGTCCGGAGGTGAGATGAGAAGGCAAAGAGGGTTAGGAGCTGGTTGAATGGACACAGGAAATCAGGGGTGGAGAGGAGGAGCGTGCTGTCACAGTACAGGGAGAGCAATTAGTGTCACGTAACAATGTATGTATAAATTTCTGTATGAGAGACTAAATTGAATTGTAAACTTTCACTTAAACTACAATAAAAAAATTCTATTGGAGTTGGAAAAAAAAAAAAAGTCAAAGGGAAGGCCTAAGTAACCTCAGGGCTGGAAAGGTTAGGATGTTCCACCTTCTCCCATCATCCAACTAGCACTGTGTTGGGAAAAGGCGAAGGTCATCACAAAGGTGAAACTGAGTCATTAGTTACCTCTCCAAAACTAGGACCAACCTCAAATGCCAAGAAATTCTTTGTGAATTAAAACCAGACTTTCAGAATAAATTCCTTTC
>NW_004444548.1:0-4307 GCF_000243295.1 Trichechus manatus latirostris | reverse complement strand
CTGCTTTCCCCATGATCAGTTTTGGATCCAACTGTAGTGATCCATAGGGATTTTCAGAAGCAGATCATCATCCTTTTCTTTCTAGTCTTAGTCTGGAAGTGCCACTGAAAACTGTTTAGCATTATAGCAGCGCGCAAGCCTCCACTGACAGAGGGTGGTGGCTGTGCATGAGGCACCTGGGCTGGGAATCAAACTGAGGTCTCCCACCTGGAAGTTGAGAATTCTACCACTGAACCACCAATGTCCCCTCCTCTTGCCACATTAGAGGGCCAGATCCCCAGTGGCACTAGTGACTTGATAATGTTTTGCTAGGTTCTGTGGCATGATCTGTGGTCTAGAGTTGTCTGTCTGCCCTCATAAGTCAGAAATGATTTCAGCTTCTGTGCTGGCCTCTTGCAAATGACTCAACTAAACAACAGGAGGTGATGGAAGATAAAAACCAGTGAAGGGAATTGGACCCGGACATCTTGAAATGGACATCATGAGTTTGTGTCTCTTAGGGACTATTGTGGTAGGCTAATTATGGGAGAGATACTTTTCAGGAAAGGGGAGGAAGCAGTTCTGGGCACCCCATTGGACCTTCCCAGCTCTAATTTCTCTCACTGTAATGAAGAGTGCTGGGTAATGGGATCAGCTGTTAGCCTAAGGGACTGAAAGTTTCTGTAGGAACACTTTTCCACTGACGCACATTTGGTCTGTGGGGAGAGGAAGGTTGCTGGCGGCAAACTTGCTGACAGGAATTCAAAGCCATGCTGACTTACATCATCTGATTCCCTGTGGATTCAGATGGCCCAAGGGAAAAGTCTGCCCTCCTTACCCAAGGTCAAGCAAGGAACAGTGAGGGCTAATGACCACCTCCAGTGTCAGTCCCTCAGTTCAGGTTCTGTGGAGGAGCATGATTCCATTAAATTAGCAGCAGTTCCTGGAGGCAGCTGAAGGAGACAATAGTAATCTTTAAACTTAACCCTGAAGTTTAAAGAAATTACTGAGAATAAAAACATGTCAGCACACTTTGCAAAAAAAAGGCGCTCAGATTGCAAAACTAAACCTGGGCCAGGTCAGTTAGGGAACTGCAATGGGGGGGTGAAGTAAGATTTCTTGAGCACTTTCTAAGTACCTGGTGATTTAAATACCTTCTCTAAATTCACCTTTATGGCAACCCTGGAAGCTATAATTTATCATCTTAATTATATAAGGAAGTAAACTTGGGTTAGGAAGGTAATTGTTTTGGCAGGGTTTGGTAAGTGGCAGAGTGTGGCTATGAATCCCAAGCTGGCTTAGCTCCAGAGTCGTGTCCCTTGCTCCATGGCCCTGCCTATGAAATATCTGACCTCATATGGATCAGAGTGAAGAAGGTCATCAGGGAACAAAGAGCCTATACACTTTGGGCATGCATCTTTAATTTCCTAGGAAGTACGCACACATTTGCCAACTCCACACGTGGGTCAAGACATCTTTCCTAACTGGAATATTCCATTTGTATCATTCCTAATCCTACTTTGCCACCACCCATTTGTCAGTTTATGGTATTGTGGTGGTTTGTGTGTTGCTGTGATGCTGGAAGCTATGCTACTGGTATTTCAAATACCAGCAGAGTAACCCATGGTGGGCAAGTTTCAGCAGAGCTTCCGGACTAAGACAGACTAAGAAGAAAGGCCTGGTAAACTACTTCTGAAAATTAGCCAGTGAAAGCCTTATGAATCACAACAGAACATTGTCCAATTTACTTACTATGGACACATCATCAAGAAGGATCAGTCAATCACTGGGGGAGGACATTGGGTTTGGTGAAGTAGAAGGCCAACGAGGTCAAGGGAGACCCTCTGTGAGATGGATTGGCACAATAGTTGCGAAGATGGACTTGAACATTTTGGTGGACCTGAGGATGACACAAACCTGGCAACATTTTGTTTGTTGTACATAAGGTTGCCATAAGTAGGAGTCAACTCAGTGGCATCTATCTATGTACTTATGCATGTATGTATCTATCTATCTATCTACCTACCTATCTATCTCATCTACCTATCTGTCTATCTATCTATATGTCTGTCTGTCTCTCTTTCTATCTGTCTGTCTACCTGTTTATCTATCTGTCTGTCTTTCTATCTGTCTATCTATCTCATCTTACTTTGACAACCAGCCCACATGCCAACTTCTCCTTAATGATTTCCCTCCCGACTCTTGCCTCCTGGAATCTTGCCTTCTCAGTATTTCTGTATTGTGACTGTCTCTCACCTCATTCATTCATTAATTAGTTTATTAATTCAACATTTATCAAGAAGGACCTACCCTATACCAGGTACTTTAGTAGACTGTAGAGATAGAGGAGCACATGGTAAATCAGGTACCTGTCTTCATGGATCTCTAGAGTAAAAAAAATATTGTTTGATTTCAGCTGGTGAAATGTGTTATGATAAAAAATACACTAGAGTAAGGAGTTCAAGAGTGTTTAGGGGAAGGACCTATTATAGAAAGAATGATCACAAAAGGTCTTACTGAAGAGGTGACACCTACATGAAGCTATGGAGCAAGTGATATGACAATGTGGAAGGAAGAATAGTTTAGGAAGAGAGAGCAGCAAGTAGGACAGGCTATGACGGGAATGAGCTTATGTGCTTATAGAACAGCAAGATGTCCCAAGTGGCTGAAGTGGAGTAAACTAAAGGGAAAATGGTTGACAAAAAACAAAACAAAAACAAAAGCACTGTTGCTGTCAAGTTGACTCTGACTCATGGCAACCTCATGAGTGTCAGAGTACAGCTGTGCTCCGCAGTGTTTTCAATGGCTGATTTTTCAGAACTAGATTGCCAGGCCTTTCTTCCAAGGTGCCTCTGGGTGGACTCAACCTCCAATCTTCCAGCTAGCATCTGTGTTAGCCATTTGTGCTACCCAGGACTCCAGTGGTTGACAATATGACAGGCAGGCTGTGGACAGCTCGAAGTTGCACACCTTCTTAGCTCGACTTTGGATAAGACAATTATCTTTTTTTGGCTCCAGGCTTCTCCTGTATAAATAGGTATTATTGTGCTTATCATATTGGATTTTTTGGAGAATGAACCGTGAAAAAGTATAAGACCTGGCTCAAATAGACTCAGTCATTTTCACCTCAATTTATTTTTTTCTCTTCTTCCCTATTTTCTCCTTTGTCTTTCTCTTCCTTCTTGTCTTCCTACAAAAATCTATCCATCCTTAAAAGCAGAACCTGTGCTGGTTCTTGAACATACGCAAATGGCTTAACCAAGTTTCTAGTTCTCCCTCTCAGAAGGGAGAGTAAAAGTGAGAGTAGAGCTTGCCCAGTGATGTCTGAGGGAAGCTGGATATCTGATCCTGTGATATCTGATCCTGATCCTGTGGAAGCAGGAGTGCCTGGGGGCCTGAGTGAAGAATTCTCAGAAGAGGTGGTATTTGAGTTGTATTTTAAAGATTTTCTGGAATATTCCAGGATACTCCAAGTAGCAGGCAGAATAATGCCCTTCAAAGATACCCATGTCCTAATCCTCAGGAATTGTAAAAAGGTTTTACATGGCAAATAGGACTTTGCTGATGTGATTAAAGTAAGGACCTTAAAATGGGGAGATTATCGTTGTGGATTATCCAAGTAGACCCAATGCAATCACAAGGATCTTTATAAGTGAAAGAGGGAAGAAACAGTGTCAGAATCAGAATGAGCATTGAAGATGCTGGTGTTTTGGTTCTGAAGATGGAGGAAGGGACCATGCACCAAGGAATGCAGGTGGCCTCCAGAAACTGGAAAAGACAACAAAATATGTTCTCCTCTATAGCTTCCAGAAGGAACACAGCCCTGCTGACATCTTGATTTTGGCTCTGTAAACCCATTTCAGACTTCTGGGTCTTCAGAACAGTAAGATAATAAATTTGTGTTGTTTCAAGTTCTTAAGTTTGTGGTAATTTGTTTCAGCAGCAACAGGAAACTAATTTATTTCTGAAGCAAGGAAACAGGGAATTGGATCCAGAGAGGTGACTCCAGTCTGGCGAGGGCCTGATCCTTGATGCATTTTATCCTGCAATCCAGAGACATTTATCTTTGTTTTTCTGCCCTTATCTCAGAGCATTTCTACATCCACCAGATGACACTTCTGAAACCCAGGTTTCCTGGTTCTTCCCTACTCAAGCCCTCCATGCCCACTTTGCCTCAGCCTTTCATCACTGTATTCACCAGGCAATCTGTAAAACCCTCCCCAGGCAGCACTACTTTAGCTCAGACATTACAGACTCTTAAATGTTCTCTGGCTACAACTTTCTCCTCTCTCTTTTCTCTCCTTACATTAAAAGCTGATCACCTTATT
>NW_004444547.1:39105-40318 GCF_000243295.1 Trichechus manatus latirostris | reverse complement strand
CAAGTTATTGAGTCAACAATAAATGATCACCTAATTAAGACACTAGAACCCCTGGTGGCCTAGTGGTTAAGAGCTTGGTGGCTAACCAAAAGGTTGGCAGTTCAAATCCATCAGCTGCCCCTTGGAAACCCTATGGGGCAGTTCTACTCTGTCTTATAGTGTTGTTATGAGTTGGAAACAATTTGACAGCCCCTATCAGCAACAACAATTAAGCCACTAAAATTTCAGGGTTAATTTATTACCACGGCATAGCACAGCCTAACCAGATTAATGCTCATCAAAAAAAGAGAAAGAAATGCCTCAATAGATGGACTCAATAGAATACACAGTGGAATATTAAATGTGGCAGTAGGAAAGTGGTATAAGCTATTCTCTCAAAATGAAATGCAAGAGGACAAAGAGATATGATGTAAGGGAACAGAGTTAAGGTATACAGAGAATTAGCTGGTCGAGAGTTCAACATTTTCTAGTGGATGTTCCAAAGAGAGAATGGAGATAAAAAATCAACCACAACCACAGAAAAGAGAAAAGAAATCTAGGCACTGAAGACTGCCTCAAGGCTTCAAATTGAAAAGGACCACAGAATGACAAAGTATAAATAATGGAGTGACAGGAGAAATCACCAGCTGGATGGTCTGAGATAAAGGGTCATTTAGATTTCAGAATTAAATTGTTGATTTTAAGAACATGTGAGAAAATGATGACTATGCAAAGGAAGAAGTTCTATCAAGAGAGAATAATGGAATAAAGACAGAGACACACAGGAGTGTGGTCACTGAGAAATGAAGAGAGCACTGAGATTCTCGGACATATGAAGTCTGGTTATACTTTGTTTTCTGTCCTTATTTTCTAAGAAATTATTTGTTACCATTCCCTTAGTTTGCCTATTTAGGGTCTTTGGGGGACAGTGGTGGTTCAGTGGTAGAATTCTGGCCTTCATGCAGGAGACCTGGGTTCCACTCTTGGCCAATGCACCTCATGCACAGCCATCACCCATCTGTCAGTGGAGGCTTGCATGTTGCTATGATGCTGAACAGGTTTCAGAGGAGCTTCCAGACTAAAACTGACTAGGAAGAAAGACCTGGGGATCTACTTCTGAAAATCAGCCAGTGAAAACCCTATGGATCACAACGGTCTGATCTTCAACTCATTATGGAGCTGGTGCAGGATGGGGCAGTGTTTCATTCCATTGTACATAGGTTTACCACGAATC
>NW_004444547.1:13423-14297 GCF_000243295.1 Trichechus manatus latirostris | reverse complement strand
ATGAATTTGTCTATTTTTTCCTTATTTTTGTCTGCTTTTTACTTCAACTCTTGGATAATTCTGAATATTAGAGATTTGAATTCCCTATCAGGTAGTTCTAGTACCTTTTCTTCCACTAGAAAATTGTTTGGTATTTTATTTTGGATGCTTACTGGACCCATCCTGTCCTATTTTTGTAAATGTTGTGATATTGTCTGCTGTCTTTGGGGCATTCAGTAGTTATTTTTCTCATTTATTGATTGTGGATTTGTTTGTTTTGTCCTTTTTTTTAAATTTGGCTATGTCTCAGCGGGTGCATTCTGTGTTCTTTGTTGTTTGCTCGTCTTTTGGCACAATACTTTTCACCTCCTTCTCCAATTGGCAGGGTCAGTTGCTCAGATATGGTACAGCAGGGCAGGTCTAGTTGAAGAGGAGTTGCTGGGAAGGGTTGTTTGTGGCACTTACCACAGCCACCAGGGCGGGTCGGTAATCAGTGCAGGGCAGTTTTTGGTTTGCTGTGCCTGTGCTGCTTGATGGTGTGATGTTAAGCGCATGGTGCAGGTAGGCAGGATGGAGAGGGGAGACTGTGATGTGTGGATCTAAGATGGTTATGGGAGAGAGGAGAGAGGAACAGGAGCCGAAAGTTACAAAAGAAAAAAAGAGTGCTAGGAGAGCTTGCCGTTGGAGTGGAGATATGAGAGACTATGAAATGGAGAAACCAAAAAGGGGCAGAAGGCAAAAAGAAAATAATGAATAAATACAAATTAGAAAGAAAAAAAGACCAGCAAAGCTCCCAGAGATCCCACAGTGTGGTTACGAGGTCTGTGGAAGTTGTTCACAAGGGTTGAAGCACAGCCTGGCTAGAATGCATAGAGTTACTCAGCGCCAGGTATTC
>NW_004444547.1:10483-12319 GCF_000243295.1 Trichechus manatus latirostris | reverse complement strand
TACAATTGGCAATATTTGTTTCCTTAAACATTAGAATTTACCAGTGAAACCATCTGGGCCTGGTGTTTTCTCTTTGGTAAGGTTTTTCATAATTAATTCAACTTTTTTAGAATAAATAAAACTAGTAAAATTTTCTATTTCATCTTTTTCTTAAGTTGGTTTTAATGGGAATTTTTCCACTTAATTTAAGTGGACAAATTCATTGACATCAGGTTATTTATTATATTCCTTATTCCAAGATCATAGGAACTTTAGTAATACCTTCTTCATTTTTGGTATAGACAGTTTATTTTTTTTTCTCCCTTTTTTCTTGTTTAGCCTTTTATAAGTTTATCAGTTTTAGTAAATTTTTTTAAAAAACATTCGAATTTGGCTTTGATTTTTTTCTGCTGATTGCTTTCTGTTTCACTGATATTTGCTGTTATGATTTTATTTTCCTTACTTCTACTTATTTTAATAGGTATCATTGAGTTGATTTTCAACTCATAGCAACACCATGTCACAGAGTAGAACTGCTCCATATGGTTTTTCTACTTAGTTTGACTTTAATTTGCTCATTTTTTATTAAATCCTTTGATAAAAACTTAGATGATTAATTTTAAACCTTTTTTGTTGTCGAAGACTGTGGGGATATGTGCCATTAAAATATGGAAGTATAAAGGCCTCTATGCTGCACAACATGTTGAGACTTGTCCCCAACATGTTGAGACTTGTCATGACTTGTTTTTCCAAACCTATTACTGATTGGCTTGTTTACCTGAATTCCTTCTGCCTTGCCTGAAACTTATTGTTATTCACCCAAAGCCCATTGTTCTGTTATTTGCTTCACTGCTTGCTATATTGACTATAAATAAACTCCTGGGACTGAAGCCGGGGTTTGACTCCTCAGAGTGACCCTCCTGGCCCCACTTCTCTGTAAGAGTTGTGGCATTGTTTATTGTCTCCACTGCCCTGACAACCGTCACCGCTGCGACAGAAGACTACTCTTTAAAACTATGAATCCCTCTTTAAGCATTGCTTTAGTTCCCTTCCACAAATTTTGATGGATTCAATGTTCATTATTATTCAATTTGAAATATTTTCTAGTTTTTCTTTTGCTGTATTTACTGATCCATTACTGATAATGCAGAAATGAGTCATTTGATTTTGAAATATTTTGGGGTATTCTATATATTGAAATGTTGATGCTTTCTAATTTAATTCAATGGAATCCCTGGCTGGTTCTCAGCTGCTAACCAAAAGGTTGGCAATTGGAGTCCACCCAGAGGCACCAAGAAGGAAAGGCCTGGTGATCTACTTCCTGAAGAATCAGCCACTAAAACACAATGGAGCAGAGTTCTACTCTGATACACATAGGGTTACCACGAGTCAGAATCGATTTGATGGCCTTTTTTTTTTTTAATTTAATTGCGTTCTAGTCAGAGAATATAATCTTGTGAACATTCCATGTGCCCTTGAAAAGAATGTGGGTTCTGCAATTGTTGATTGTAGTGCTTTATAATTGTTGGTTAGGTCTAAGCATTATTTTATAGTTTTGTTCAGATCTTCACTGTATTTACTTATTTTTATCCAGTTATTTTAGCAGTTTCTAGAAGAAGGATGTGAAGTTCCTCAGCTATGATTTTGGATTTCTCTCTCACTTTATTTCTGTCCATTTAACTCCATATATTTTGAAGATACTTTTAGGTACATACACTTTTAGGGTTTTATGTCTTTCATTTGGATTGATTTTTTTTTTTTAATGAAATGTCTCTCTTTACTTGTGGTAATACTCCTTACAGTAAAGTTCATTTTGTCTGATATTTACATAAGTACATTGGCTTTCTTATGCTTAAA
>NW_004444547.1:8629-9788 GCF_000243295.1 Trichechus manatus latirostris | reverse complement strand
ATATTGTATAACTCAAATAATTTTTCTTTTCCTATTTCCACCCTATAATATTATATATGTGGAAATGGCCACAAATACAGGAATAAAATATATTAGATCATAAAAAAAACAACAAAAAAACCCAAATCCATTGCTGTTGAGTTGATTCCTACTCATAGTGACTTTATAGGACAGAGTAGAACTGCCCCGTAGGGTTTCCAAGGAACAGCTGGTGAATTCAAACTGCCAACCTTTTGATTAGCAGCTGAGCCCTTAACCACAGAGCCATCAGAGCTCCAAAGATCCAAATATCCATTCTTCATCCTCAGTATCCTCTCTGATACCTGGAAGCAAGGAAACATCTCTTTCTTAGCATGGAGAACGCTCATTGATAGGGCTTTAGAAAAACCGAAATAATACCGAAGAAAGTGAATGTTTTATAGTGGAAAGAACAAGAGTTTGAGAAAGAATTGCCTGATTCTGAGTCTAGGAACTTTAAATGTTAGCATTATTATCCTAAGAATCAACTCTATTCCCTTCCTTCCTTCCCTCCCTCCCTCCCTTCTGCCTGCCTCACTCCTTTCCTTCTTCCTTCCCTCACTTCATTTTTCTTTCTTGTTTCCTTTTGCAAACATTCACCGAACCCCTACTATTGCACTGGGGAAACAAAGTCTTGAACATCATACACTGCATCTATAAAATTGCATCAAATAAATGAAGATTAAATTAAGAGAAACATGTTTGTGTATCATACTAAGAACAGTCCCTGCACTTAGTAACTTATCAGCCAATGATAGTGACTATAATTGTTCAACAAATATTAATTCCTTCCCCAACTCCCAGTGGCGGTAAATTATATGGAGTCTCTGGGTGGTGCAAATGACTAATAATACACTCAGCTTCTAACAAAAAAAGTTTGATGGTTTGAGTCCACCAGAGATGCCCCAGAAGAGAGAACTGGTGATCTACTTCCAAAAACTCAGCCATTGAAAACTTGGTGGAGGGCAGTTCTACTCTGAAAAACATGAGGTCGCCATGACTTGGAATCGAATAGACCGACTCTATGACAACTGGTGGTTACATTGCCAAGCAGTTATTCTTTGCACAGTAGCCACCCAGAGGTCAAGGAGTTAACACAATTACCTGAAAAGATCAACGTTTTAAAACAAGTGAGCCCATT
>NW_004444547.1:5558-6747 GCF_000243295.1 Trichechus manatus latirostris | reverse complement strand
TTTTCAAAGAAGCACTTGGGATAGTTGCTTTCTGGGTTTGCTGACTCACTTCACCTCAGTTAGAAAGTGTTTCTCTTTCTTCTTCCTTTTCCTCAGGATTATTATTTTAAGGGTTTTGCTCTGCTGAAAATTCCCTTTGAGACATGTTGAACTGAAATATTGTTCATAGGGCTATGATACAACATGAGCCTGCTATTACTGTTATTTTTCTCTAGTACCCAATAACCAGTGTAAGTCAAAGAGGATGTATTAGAATATTCTCTAGAAGAAATAGTGAATATCTTACTTTCTGTGATATAGTAATCAATTGTTTTTTTTGATTTATCATCTCCTTGGTAGGTATTGTTCTTGCTTCTTTTTCAAATTTAATTTTCTTCACAATAATCAGTTATTGGAGATCTCCATTCAAAATATATATACATAAGTATCTTATCAAAGTACTAATAATTTACATGAGGGCCCTGAAATTTTATGCTGAATCTTATTTTTTTATGTTGTTTTTCTAAGATTTCTCCTATTTGGCATGAAACTGTAAGTATTTAAATGTTGGTTTGGCTTGGTATGCAAAGGTCCTTAGTATATGAATCAATCTGACATACTTGAATTATAAGCAGAAATGTTAGAAGACTTAGTTTTATTTTAATAGCACACCAATAAATAAATAAATAAATACATAAAAGATAAGAAAGAAAAGAAACCAATCTTCCAGGTAAATTTATTAATGGCCCAGAATGCTCAGCTTTAGACAAGACCTGATCAGAAATCTCCAGGCTGAGAACAATGTTCTCATTCATTTAATGTTAAATTAGACTATGAGATGAGACTTTTTTCTACACATACTAACCTTGCATGATTATGAATACATTGTATATAGTACAATAATCAGTAAATTGCACTTCAGAAGCATAAAATTTAAGAGAGCTAGGACTTTAAGAAATCACTTAATCCAGCTACAGTGTGATAGATCACTTTTGTGTGGTCTTTGTAGCCATAGTCTCATAACTCCCACCCAAGTGACTAGGCAGGACTGTGCAGACAGGGTAATGGTGGCCCACCAAATGGATTGGTTACTTTTTGCCATCCCACTGGGTTTGTAATGAGCCACCCCAGAGATGAGAGAGACAAGTCCCCCCCACCACCAAGGAAGAACATCCAGGAGCCAGCATGTCCTTTGGACCCGGGATCTCTG
>NW_004444547.1:0-4918 GCF_000243295.1 Trichechus manatus latirostris | reverse complement strand
TGCTTTTATTTTGTATAATGCTGTAAGTAATACCATTTGCCTATTCTTTACGAATCTGCTTTAATTTCCTTCTGGTGACATTTTGCCTAACAGAATTATTTCAATACATTTTGGTTATTCTTCTTACTTTGAAATGTAGTCTTAGATTTTTTTTTTTTCCTTCTTCTTTTTCAGTTTTTTGGAATGCGAGGTTTTATTATGTGGTGAACAATCTCCAAAGAATGTGTCTTTAAAGGCAGAACAGTAAAATTCCATCATGCTGAAAACAATAATTTTTGTGGTTTGAATTATACACAAGCAAGCTCTTCATTAGAGCCATGCCTTGGATTAAAAATAGTGCTTTTAATGTGGCACATATTTAAAACATAATAAAAATGCTGAATTTCCTAAATTCATGCTAAAGAATTGCCTACCTGTGCACTAGGTTACCTTTCTGGATATACTTAAATGAGGATGCAAAGATGGGAAAGGATCCATATAAATGAATAATCAGATGAATGAGGTAGAACCCAATAATATGTTTTAATTTCCATGCTTAATAAGACTACAATTATTTAGGATTTAATAAGATACACAGGCAGAGCAGATGCTTCTATTTGTTTAGCAAGGTCATGATGATGCTGTTCAACCAAATCCAGATGTGTTCATTTGTCTCGTGGTGAAATTCTGAAGTCACCAACTGTATAAATAGTTTTTGGACAAAGGATGAAGAAATTGTCTAAATGTCCTTTTCCAATAATCTATTAGGTGCCTAGGCAGTTATAAATATTTTTTTTAACCATGAAGAATTACAAAGTGGGGAAAAAAAAAAGGCTGAGTCATTTGAGGAATAAAGAGAACGAGACTCTACGTGTTTTATCCAATTGTTTAAGGGACAGATTAAAACAAAACAAAACATAGTTCTTAGAAAGGGTGCAGCACTTGAAATAGAGTTGTGCATTGTGCAGATGAGCATTTCTTGTGCAAAAGTGCAGACAGGGTTAGTAGAACAGGATGATTAGAGGTAGCATCTATGTAAGAATATACAGTAGGGGTTGGCAAACTTTCTGTAAAGAGCCACATAGTAGATATTTTAGGCTTTGTGGTCCACATGGAAACTATTCAAATCAGCCATTGTAGTGCAGAAGCAGTCACAGATAATACATAAACAAATAAACATAGCTGTTTTCAAATAAAACTTTATTTACAAAAATGCATATGGTGGGCTAGATTTGGCCTGCGGACTGAAGTTTGCTGACCTGTCCCTGATATAGATAACAGTAGACGACCAGAGCACTTGAGGTCAGTGGTTTCAAATTCTTGCTCTTCAGTAGTTTTGTGACCTTACCCAGGTATATTACCTCTCTGCACCTCCTTTCTTGAGTTATCGTAATATAAAATAGTCAACAGGATTGGTGTAAGGATAAAGAGAGAGAACATTAACGTACTGGTAAACAGGGACCATAAGATACACAATTTAAAAAAAAATCTATCCACTGATGTGACAATAAATGGAGAGGAAAGTATAAATTCACAAGGAGAAAAATGATAAGACAGAAGATATCAGAGACAAGACGTGGTAATTGTCTTACAGACAGAGTTGAGAAAACTGAAACATAAGTATCTGGAGGAACAAAACTAAAAAGCAAGCTGACCTTTGCTTCCCAAAACACAAAAAAAATCAGGAATTGATGGCAAGTAGTATCTCTGAAGATGAGGATGCAGAATGATGTTAAACACAAGAAAATGGGTATATGGGGGCATTTTGACTGCCCAATCCCAAACATCAGCCAGCATTGCTTTCCTTGTCTGTTCTTCTGTGCTAACAGATGGAAGATTTACTCTCTAAAGATGCTGACACAAGAGGCTTTGAGCTTGAGGATACTAGGTATCTGGTATAGGTCTCTGGTTTTACTGAATACAAGGAGGCTTAAATAAAATCTGTATTCTGTATGGTTTTTGCCCCTCAGATCTACCGTATGTTTATGCAAATAACTCATGCATTATACTTTTTTTTTTGGCCAACTGTGCAACACCCTCCCCACCCCCTGCTATTTTTGTAAGCAAGCTATGCCGCATGTTATTGCGTGGGTGCATTATTTGCAAAAAAAAAAAAAAATACTATATTCCCAAAATCCTCCAGTATGCTGAAGACAGGCTTGTAAGTGTGGTAGAGACTGATTGATCTAAGAAAAAATACCTTCACCTACTGATATGATAAGACCAGGTACTCACTTTATCTCCATTTTAACACACCCAAGACACATATGAAACTTCCACTCAGCATTTTAGTTTCTCTTTTTAAAATGAGAAGACACTTGCAAAATAACCCTGACATTAATTACAGAGACTAAAACAATGAACAAAACAACAAACTTTAGAGAAACAGAGACCAGGCAAGGAGTATGAAAAACAATAACAACAGCTTAAAAACATAAATATAATTATATCACCTGAGAGATAAAAGAAGATATTGCATTCCTAAAACAAAAAGAGAATGCTATTGTAAAAAAAGGAATCTTCAGAAAAAGAACACAGGAAAGTGACAAATATAACAGTGAAAATTAAAACATTCAATATATTAATTAAAGCATACATTCAAGTAATCCGGAGCTTTGTTGTTGTTGTTGTTAGGTGCCAACGAGTCAATTTTTGACTCATAGTGACCCCAAATGACAGAGTAGAAATGCCTCATAGGGTTTTCTAGGCTGTAATCTTTACAGGAGCAGATCACCTGTTCTTTCTTCCATGGAGCAGTGCTTCTCAAGTTTTAATGTGCATACAAATCACTTGGGAAATTAAAATGCAGATTCTGATTCAGTAGTTTTGGGGTGGGGCCTGGGAGCATTCATTTCTAACAAGCTCTCAGGCAATGCTGATGCTGCCTGTTCTCAGAACACTCTGAACAACAAAGCTTTCTAAGGTATAGAATATAGATGGGAAATAGAGGAGAAAATACAGAATTAAAGTATCAGTCTAGAGGATTTCATATCTATCCAAGAGGAGATCCAGAAAGTGAGAGTAAATGAAAATTTCAGAAGATAAAAGAAAATGTTCCAGAATATGAATTTCCAAATTGAAATGGCCACTAAGCATCCAATACATTAAGTGAAAAATTATCTGTACCAAGGCACATAATAAATAAATTCCAGAATATCAGTAGGGATAGAAAGATCATAACCGTTCCAGAATACACACACAAGTGCATGCACAAACCACATAGTAAACTTTTCAAAGAATCAAACTGCCAGATAACAGCTGTTATAGTAGCCATGTTTCCAAGTCTAGAATCCTGTACCTAGCCCAATTCACAATCCAGTATGCGAGAAGAATGACTAAGTTTTCGCATATGCCTAGTCTATTACCATTTGGGAGTAAAGAATAAAAATAATTTCCATGTACAATTTCTCAGGTGGTTATGTGCCAACCAAAACAGGACATTAACTTTCTGGGATTCGGGAAGAAGAGGATTCAACAAAGGAGAGAGGAAAATGGATTTTCTTGTTGGTAATAAAGGTAAAGTCAAGATTGACAGCTGTGTAACAGGTCTAGCTAGTAACCAATACAGAATGAAGAAGAGAAATCATGTTTCCACAAGGAATGTCTCCAAGAATGAGGAGCATTATTGAGTGAAAGGGACCAGAAATAGCTGCAAACTCTGCCACCAGAAGCCTAAGGGATGAGCAAGAAACTCTAAGTGACTCACTAGGGGAAAGGCATTGCCTGTTTTAAAGATAGATGAGAGAACATTATTGATTAGATGGTCAAAGAACTCATGGTTACTACAGAAAGCTGGATATGTTAATAACTAAAATGAGACTCTTATTGGGATTTAATGTGACTGGAGGGCTCTTTAATGTCCAAGCAATGCCAGTGAAACCATGACACCTGCTTTAACCCTGATGAGTGATTCTGAATAATCTGTGGGAAAAAAATAACACGGTTTTCTGAGAATTGCCACTTGTTCAATAGAAAGGCTACATTAGAATTTCCATGGGTTAAGCTTAGATTTAGGAGGAGTGTTACAAAGACTTCAATACTCCAAATGCATGGCACTTCCAGGTTATTGGGCAGGACCAAATAGAAGGTACAAGGCTAGGTTAGAGGGAGAGGGTGAGGTGACATTCCATTTGTTGCCAGAGTTCGAAATAACTGCTGCCCCACTTTTATAAGAGGCTAGATCCCTTTTAGCATCTCTACTTTTTAAAATCATTGATATCGAGAGAACAGAAATGAAATACGGTTACATCACGATAGTCTCAAAAAGGGCCTTCATTATCAATCCCTGCCCTCTGAAACAAGT
Organism: Trichechus manatus latirostris; assembly: GCF_000243295.1. Classification (NCBI taxonomy): domain Eukaryota; kingdom Metazoa; phylum Chordata; class Mammalia; order Sirenia; family Trichechidae; genus Trichechus; species Trichechus manatus. Next base: position 636 of record NW_004444547.1, on the reverse strand, counting down.
GATGTAAGTTTAAAAAAATAAACGTGGAACTGGAGTCTTGCTACCCCAAGAAGAGCTTCAATTTTAAAGTAGAATTTAGAGATAATTTTTCTTAGTGATCAAGCCATTGGAGATGAAAAGGTAAGTAGGATATTTTGGCAATCACCATAACTTTCAAGATTAATGTCAGGAAATAATTACCCTCTCATATACACATCTCTTGATGCCTTTTTCCGCACAAATAGATGAGGGCTCCAGTGTAGCACTGTGTGACTGATGCTCATATGAACATACAGTGTGAACCATAACCTTCCCAGAAGCTACACAGGAATTAAAATCATTTGAACAATCATTCATCCAATTATTCATGCAATAAAAATATGTTGAGTATCTACTATCTGCTAAACACTCTGTTAGCCACTACATTAATTAAAAAACATATATTAGAAGCATATATGAATCCTATATAAGATTGGGGTTATATTGTTTTATATTAAAACCAGCAATGCTGATGTAAGTTGAAATATGGAAGACTATATAAGAAGAAAATTATAAACTACCTAATAAATGAAATAAAATATTATATAATAATTGCATAAGTTGTGGTTGTTAGATGCCGTCGAGTCGGTTCCAACTGATAGCAACCCTGTGTACAAA
>NW_004444546.1:33714-40621 GCF_000243295.1 Trichechus manatus latirostris | reverse complement strand
AACCAATTCAACAGTTTATATATGTACAACTCAGTGACATTGATAACATTCTTTGAGTTGTGCAGCCATGCTCACCCTGCTTTTCCAAGTTGTCCCTCCATTAACATAAACTCATTGCCCACTAAGTTTCCTGTCTAATCTTTTGAGTTGCTGTTGTCAATTTGATCCTATATAGGTAGTTCTTAAAAGAGCACAGTGCTTAAGACAGGCATTGTTTGCTAGTTAAGCTAAACTGTCGTTTGGCTTAAAGAAGACTTCAGGGAGTGTTTTTGGTGTAAGGTTTAAAGATTATCTCAGCAGTAGTTTCTGGGGTTAAGAATACTGTATTATTCTTAGTTGATTATAGGGCTTTGAAGTGGTTCATTCTGGTTCAAACCCCTGCTGAAAATTTGCATTTCCACCTCAGATATACTGAATCAGAATTTATGTTTTCATAAGATCCCCAGGTGATTCTTATGCATAATAAATGCAGAGAACCTCTGTTCTACTAGTGGTTCTCATAACTGGTCCCTAACCAGCAGCATTAACATCACCTGGAAACTTGTTAGAAATGCAAAATCTCAGCGAGGGTTTGAACCGAAATAACTGGTTTGAAGCCCTGGTTTGAACCACTGACCTTTTAGTTAGCAGCCAAGTGCTTAACCACTGTGTCCCCAGGGCTCCTTGTGTGGTCACTAGAGGTTTGTTTAGATGTGAATATGCCTGCCCCTTCGGGTCTGTCCAAGTTGCTGTGGTGGGACTGGGCCAGCCAGCAGCTTCCTCAGGCTCAGGCTCCCCCAGCCCTGGGGGAGGAAGCCAGCTGCCCTGAGGCCTTGCTCATCCTTGGTGGAGCCGACCTTGTCCCAGGACCTGGGACCTGGCTCCCGATTGCCCTGCAAATGGGGCCTGTCCCACCTCTTCCTTGGAACAGCTTTTGTGCCTGCAAGAGAAACTGAGGGCTTCAGCAATAGAAAAGAGAAAAACATTTTTCCATTAAAAAGCGGATTTCACTGTGTACTGACTTCAGCTCTTTGTGCACACTCGTTTAAGCAGTGGCATTCTTTGCCTGCGTATTTGGGTGGCCTCATCTGCTGGGATCAGAGATAGCATTTACTGAGCACCTGGTATATGTCGGAAACCCTGGTGGTGTAGTGATTAAGTGCTACGGCTGCTACCATAAAAGGTCAGCAGTTCGAATCCACCAGGTGCTCCTTGGAAACCCTATGGGGCAGTTCTACACTGTCCTATAGGGTCGCTATGAGTCGAACTCGATGGCAGCGGGTTTGGTTTGGGTTTCGTTTTGGTATATGTCTGGCTCTGTGTTAGGCATTTTACACACATTCCTAATCCCCATCAGAGGGATCTCTTACCCTGCCAGAGCATGCCTAGCTGGTTAGAGGCAAAACTGAGATTAGAACCCTTGTTGGCCCCATTTAGATGTGTCGCAGTGCTGCTGAAGCCAGACCTTCATAGCCTGAAGGAAAAGCGGAAGTGTAGCAGATGCCTCCTCCCTTTTTGAAGCCATTTCAGTTATAATTTTCTATGCTGAGTTGGCAGGCACGGGACTGGAGCAGGAGTCAGGGGGAATGAATTCTGAGCCCCTGCTTCCTGGTCCCAGTGGATCCTTGGCACCTCCAGAATCCCCCTTGCACCCGCATCTTTGTATCTAAATCAGCCTGTCATTCTCCCGGACCCCCCCGCCCCCCTGCAAGAAAAAAAAAGATCCCATGGACACTGGCACTCTGCCAGTGTTTGGCGTAAAGAGCCCTTGCTGCCCACTCCTTGGGGCAGATCCGCCCGTGGCACACAGGGCTCGTCACCTCCCGAGGTCTGAGCCCTCTGACTTTTTTCCTTGTTGACTTCCTTAGAATCCACTCTGTGGTTTCTGTATTTGTACTCAAAAGACCTTTCAGTTGCAGTTTGAGTAAGATTTGTTGACCTCCAGCTGCCTGCTGGGTGGGGACTCTGCCTAAGAAAGGGAGTGACGTGGGAGCTTGCTCATCTGGCCCCCATCTTTCTCTGCAGGTGTCATGTGATTCTCTGTGGGAGCTGCTGCGCTAGTGGAAATGCTCTCAGTGGTGGAGGATGGACTGGACGCCCGGGCTGCCATCCCGGTAGGCGAGCAAGGGAGGGTTAGGGTTGGAAAGGAGAGACCACCATTTCATCAGCTTTTCTCACTTTTAAATGAATGGGCACTATCCAGAAAGAGAGGCTTCCGGTTGAGAAAAGTTATAGCAGAAGCAAGGTCTGAGGAGATCCTGCCCTTCCTCCATCATCTTACTGGTGATAAAATGGGAGTTTACGAAAGCGGATTTGAGATAGGTTTCCTGTGTGGTCGCACATGTGTTTGCCAACAGGTGGAGTTACATCCCCTGGAATGTTTCTCTAAAGGCTTGTGTTATGTTTGGCACTACCTAGGTCATCAAGAAGAAGCTGGTGGGATCAGTGAAGGCATTGCAGAAACAGTACGTTTCCTCATGCACAGTGGTCACCAGTGAAGACGGAGATGCCAACATCATGTGCAGTGCCCTGGAGGCTGTGTTTATCCATGGCCTGCATGCCAGGCACATCCGAGCTGAGGCTGGAGGAAAGAGGAAGAAGAGTGCCCACCAGAAGCCTCTGCCTCAGCCTGTCTTCTGGCCCCTCCTGAAAGCCATTACCCACAAGTGAGCTCAGCCTGGAGAAGCTTTGTGTTGGGGAGGAGTTTCTGTGTGTGGGATGCTTGGCTCTTCCTCTTTAGCTGTGAGGAAGACTTACAGAGCTTCTCTGTGTTCTAGTGTAGAGGTAGTGGATGGAGACAGTTGAAGGGTTTATCCTTAGACCAAGCTTCCCGCCAGGGTGCCATTAGATTTTGAGCCCCTTAGCCCTCAAAGGATGATCTGGGGCTGCTTTGTGCCCCAGGGCTGGCCTCCTTTGGCAGAAACAGCCTCTCCTGTTTACTTGAGGGTTCCAGACAAACATTTTGTATGTTTGTCACAATGTGAAAACCTTGGGAAACATTGCATTGGATGAGAGTTGGCAAGCTGGGGCTCATGGGCCAAATCTGTTCCACCACCAATTTTTGTAAAAAAAAAGTTTTGTTGGAACACAATCATACGCATTCATACGCATATTATCTATGACTGTTTTTCCCCAACCGTAGCAGAGTTGAGTAGTTGCAGCAGAGGTTCTATGGCCCAAAAACCCTAAAATATTTACTATCTGGCCCTTTATAAAAGAAGTTTGCCAACCCTGCCTTAGAATGTTTGAACATCTATGTGCTAAATATTTTACTTGTAAGTAGGGATGGTATTTTTTAAGGAGTGGAATCCAGGTGAAACATGCGAATATTCACCCGTGAGACATTTGTCTTTTTGGCCCTGCCCAAAAAGTACCTGGCACTATGCCTTTAACCAAAAACTAAACCTGTTGCAAGTCAATTCCAACTCATAGTGACACTATGGGACAGAGTAGAACTGCTCCACAGGGTTTCCAGGAAGCAGCTGGTGGATTCAAACTGCCGACCTTTTGGTTGGCAGCTGTAGCTCTTAACCACTGTGCTACCAGGGCTCCCCACTGTGCCATCAGGGCTCCACTGTGCCTCTAAGGGCTATTAAATGCCACCTTCAGGCTCAGGGTGCCTTGTCAGTCTCTGATCTTCCTTTCCATGCCTGCAACCACTGTCTTATCTCAGGTTCTTACTTTGTTCCTGGCTAACAATGGCTTTCTAATTGTCCCCCTTATCTTACTCTGTCTTCCATTAGGTCAGTCAGCAGGTCAACAGTTACTGAGCTTAAGCAACTCGAGACCTGAGTTATTGAGCCAAATAGAGTGTGGTCAGCCCGTTCGTGGAGGAGACATGCACACAGCACTAGGGTAGCTCAGAGGAAGGGCATTTACCTCAAACCAAGGGATACAGGAACTGAGTTTGGTAGACTTGGGGTCTGGTCTTTCGGTTCAGATAAATCCACCCTGAAATCTGCATAGTTATGGCCAAGTCACTTTTCCTGCACAAAAACCTGTAGCCCATAAGGCTCCCAAATGCCATTCTGGGGCTGCTGCTAGTCCTCTTGAGTCTGATTCACTAGGTTGGGGCCTCAGAATCTGTAACCTGATCAAGTTCCCTAGGTGATTCTGATGGACAGCCTGTTGTGAAACCATTGCGCCACTTTACCTTATCAGTTTGATACTCAAGACCCTCTACTACCTGGCTTTGCAACTGAATCACCTCCACGTGTTGTAATCAGAGTGCTCACCACTCCTGTTACATGTCCGTTGTTCCCCTACCCTTTTATGCCGTTTTCCTGTCAGTCTCTTGTGCTTAGAAGGTTCTCCTTCTGTCTCTGTCTCTTGAAATCCCTCAGGGCTGCCTTTTCTATGGTATTTTACTCATTCTAACCCTTAAATGATGCCAGAAATAGGGCTCAAAACCCATGTGCCCTTGAAAGGCAGTTGCTGTGGGCAGAGACCATGTCTTTACCCTGTATCTTCACAGCTCCAAGGAGCTTGCACTTAGGGGCTCAGCAGACATATCTTAGATGAGTAGTCGATGCCAGGGGTCCAAGGGATAGTTGTAATAAACATGGAAATTTATGACACCAACCTCAAAACCTTGGGGGTTATAGCTTAGATATTTCTAAATTCCCCTTAAAACACTATTATCCAGGATTTGTCATGTCTGTGTGTGTTTACAATCATTATTATTGATTCTTGCTAACTAGTGGATAAAATGACATCTCAGTGATTTGAGGTAGTTGCTTGAAACAAGTTTGTTTTCCCCCTTCCCAGACACATCATCTCAGAATTGGAGCACCTGGACTTTGTGAACACGGATGTGGGCCGCTGCCGGGCATGGCTCCGACTGGCCCTCAATGATGGACTGATGGAGTGCTACCTGAAGCTGCTCCTCCAGGAGCAGGCCCGGCTGTGTGAGTACTATCAGCCCACAGCCCTGCTTCGAGATGTCGAGGAGGGCGAGTTTCTCCTTAGCTTCCTGCAGGGACTAACGTCTTTGTCCTTTCAACTCTCCTACAAGTCTGCCATCTTAAACGAGTGGACACTCACCCCACTGGCTCTCTCCGGGCTTTGCCCACTCTCTGAGCTAGACCCTCTCACTACCTCTGGTGCAGAACTACAGCGGAAGGAGTCCCTTGATTCAATTTCCCATTCCTCGGGCTCAGAGGACATCGAAGTCCAGCACTCAGGCCATAAAATCCGGCGGAACAGGAAGCTCACTGCCTCCTCCCTCAGCCTGGACACAGCCAGTTCGTCCCAGTTGTCCTGCAGCCTGAACTCCGATAGCGGCCTTCACCAAGAAAATGGCTCCAAGAGTCCAGACTGTTCTGAGGAGCCCATGTCCTATGAGTCAGACCTGGGGACAGCAAATGCTGATGATTCAGACCGCTCTCTGCAAGAGTGAGTACCCCCCTACCTCCCTCTCTCTTTCCCTCCTTCTCTCTCCTTCCTTTCCTCCTTGCTTTCACATGGGATTTGTGATTGTCTGTCACTGAGCACTGAACTCTATTAGGGTATAAAGAAAGACAAAGGAGACATCATTCTTCTTCTTCAGGGACTGGAGGAGCTGGGAGCTGTAACTGGAAGCAACATGGGGGCAGTGGGAAGAATGGACATAGGGCTCAGAGCTGATTAAATGTCCAGCTCTGACCCTGGATGACCTTTGGCAAGTTACTTAGTCTCTCTGAGGCTCAGTGTAAAATATTTCAGTATAAAAAATTTTCATCTAGAAAGGAGGAAGCTAACAGTTCAGATGGATATCTACAACTTCCAAAAAATATACAACAAAGCATAATGCATAAGGGTGTGACGTAGTGACACAGAAGACATGGAGAACATGAAACTTGAATGGCCTGTGGAGGAGGTGGTCGACAACTGGGGACAAGCAAGCATGTAGAGGAGTGTATGGTGCAGATTAACCAACTAGAGAGGGAGAGCCTGGGACAGAGCCTCCTTCATACAGCCTTTTTTAAAAAAATTTTTGAATAGATAGTCTATTTTTATGGTGAATAAAAAAGTAGCCCTGGTGGAGCAGTGGTTAAGTGCTCAGCTGCTGACTGAAAGGTTGGTGATTTGAACCTACCAGCTGCTCTTCAGGAGGAAGATGTGGCAGTCTGCTTCCCTAAAGATTTACAGCCTTGGAAACCCTATGGGGCAGTTCTACTCTGTCCTGTAGGGTCACTAAGAGTCGGAATCGACTTGACGATAATGGGTTTGGTTTTGGTTTTTTGTCCAAAGGTCAAGGTGTCCAAGGTGCTCCTACCTTGGTTCAGGTCCTTACAAGGTTCCCATCTGGTGTGAGAATAATACTGGACTGGACTGGACTTGGAGCCAGAGCTGGTTTCACGCCCTGTCCCACCGTGTACAAGTCCACTAATGTCAGGCAACTTGCAGACTGTTTCTGAGGTTGTATTTCTTCATCCATAAAATGGAGATGCCCTTATAGGGCCATTTGAGAATCAAATCAGATGCCTGTTAATGACTTGAATACATGAGAATGTCTGATAGGCCCCATAAAAGACTTCCAAGCACTAGCACATTGGAATGGGATTTTCATGTGTCAAGCGGGGGAATTTAGATCTAACATATAGGGAAGGAGCTTCTCTCTCTCCGGAGATGGCTGGGCCCGTGGTGTGACTTAGGCTCTCTCACCTGTCTTAGCCCTTCTTGTGTCTCTGCCTCCTCCCACAGACCAGCCAGCCTTGTCTTGGTCATGTGCCTCGCCTTTATCTTTCATGAGTCTTGTGATTGGAAAATTCCAGCTTAAGGTCATTGAATCAGTGACCATCCACCCTGTGTGGGAAATGTTGTCCTGGCTATTATGGGGGAACTCAGAGGAAGAGGGTCAGGATATACAGATGAACACTGGACAGTGATGTGAGGAACTGGCAAACACTAAACACCCAGATGCGTAAACACACATCCAGCATCATCC
>NW_004444546.1:0-3668 GCF_000243295.1 Trichechus manatus latirostris | reverse complement strand
GAGTGGTTCTAGAGAAACAAAATTGTAAGGATGACTTTTCTAAATTGGTTCTCAAGTCTGGTTAGTCTTAAAGATGTTGATGACTCTGCTTCCAGCAGTAAAGAGGCCACTGCTAGTCCATGGAGTGAGGTAGTGATACAAATACGCAAAATAGCACCACCAGTAGATCAGGTATTGGTGAAAGGCAAGACTCAGGATGAACACACGTGATATCTTTCTACAGCTTTGTCCGAATGAGAATTATAAGGAAGCTGGTTGGTTTGTCCTACTTTTGCCAGACAAACTGGTGAAAGAGATACGCTCAGGGCTTCAGAGTCAAAGCTCAAGTGCCGCATGCATGATCTCAAGGCTTCCACTTGGGCTTTGAAAGAAAGCCTTATTTCTTATAGTAACAGAGCTGGAATTGCCAAAAACCAAACCCAGAATCTTATTGTAAGAGTGGCTGAATTACAATGCCGGCTCAATTGCCAACCTCGAGAGGTGTCTGAAGTTAAAGTAAGGGCATTGATTGGGAAGAAATGGGATCCTGAAAGCTGGGATGGGGACATATGGGCAGATAGTCAGGAAGCTGGGGACGCTGAGCCTGTAAATTCCATTGAATCACTCCTGCCAGCAGAACCAGTCCCATCTGAAGAGATTACTTCGTGTTTGTCTGCTAAACCATCCTGCCCAGAAAAATGATTAGCCCCTCCACTCCCGTCTAATGAGATTAGCCCTAGCCCAGCTGTGTCTAAAAAGCCCTTGCCTGAGTCATTGCCTGGGGCATTGCCTGAGGCAGATGCTTTACAAGACAATGCTGAATGTTCTCAAAAACAATTCCACACTACCAGTTCTGGCTTCTAGACCTAGAACTAGGCTTAAGTCCCAGCGAGCCCCAAAAGGTGAAGTACAAAGTGTGACCCAGGAGGAGGTGCACTACACTCCAAAAGAACTACTTGACTTTTCTAATAATGTGCAAACAGAAACCTGGGGAATATGTGTGGGAATGGCTATTAAGTGTGTGGGATAATGGTACAAGGAACATAAAGATGAATCAGTCTGAGTTTATTGATATGGGTCTACTAAGGACAGATTGTTCATTCAGTGTTTCAGCTAGAGAAGTTAGGAAAGGATCTAATAGTTTATTTGGTTGGGTTGCTGAAGCATGGATTATGAGGTGGCCAACACTAAATCAAGTTGAAGTACCAGACCTGCCTTGGTATACTGTAGAAGAAGGTATCCAAAGACTTAGGGAAATTGGCATGCTAGAGTGGATTTATCAAGTTAGACCCACAGACCCACACATGGAGTGTCCAGAGGACACACCTTTTACCACAACTGTGAGGAACAAATTTGTGAAGGGAGCTCCAGTATCCTTGAAGACTGCTGTGATTGCTATTTTATGTAAGTCAGATTTGACAGTGGGAACTGCTCTTACTGAATTAAGACACCTAACTACAGTGGGGCTGATCAGACCCCATGGTAGTAGGGGCCAAGTGGCTGCACTCAGTCGACAAAGACAAGGTGGGCATGGTTACAGTAATGGACAGAAGAGTCAAAGCAGTAATCAGAATAGTCTGACTTGTGTGGACTTACGGTGTTGGCTGCTTAGTCATGGTGTCCCTAGGAGTGAAATAGGTAGGAAATCTACTAAATATTTACTTGATCTATACAAACGGATGAATTCTAGGTCAGGTGAACAGCAGTCTGACTCGAATTGAGAGAATAGAGTCACAGTCCCTCAATCAATTCCCAGATTTGAGCAAGTTTAAAGACCCACAACCCCTTGAATGAAGGGGAGGGCGGGTCCCCTTGAGGAAGGACTCCAATACACTGCCAAAAATTTTTACTGTTAATCTTTCTCCCAGCCTTCCCCAAAGGGATCTACAGCCTTTTATGAGAGTGACTATTCACTGGAGAAAAGGAAATAATCAGACTTTTTGGGGATTACTGGATACTGGCTCTGAACTGACACTAATTCCAGGAGACCCAAAACATCACTGTGGCCCACCAGTCAGAGTGGGGGCATATGGAAGTCAGGTTATTAATGGAGTCTTGGCTCATGTCCATCTCACAGTGGGTCCAGTGGGTCCCCGAACCCATCCTGTAGTGATTTCCCCTGTTCCAGAAAGTATAATTGGAATAGATATACTCAGCAACTGGCAGAACCCACACATTGGATCTCTGACAAATAGGGCTCTTATGGTAGGAAAAGCCAAGTGGAAGCCATCAGAACTGCCCCTACCTAGGAAAATAGTAAAGCAAAAGCAATACCGCATTCCTGGAGGGATTGCAGAGATTACTGCCACCATCAAGGACTAGAAGGATACAGGGGTGGTGATTCCCACCACATCCCCATTCAACTCGCCTATTTGGCCTGTGCAAAAAACAGATGGATGTTGGAGAATGACAGTAGATTATTGAAAACTTAACCAGGTGGTGACTACAATTGCAGCTGCTATTCCAGATGTAGTTTCACTGCTTGAGCAAATTTATACATCTCCCGGTACCTGGTATGCAGCTTCTGATCTGGCTTATGCCTTTTTCTCCATACCTGTTTCAAAGGACCACCAGAAGCAGTTTGCCTTCAGCTGGCAAGGCCAGCAGTACACCTTCACTTGCCTATCTCAGGGCTACATCAACTCTCCAGCCCTATGTCATAATTTAGTCCGCAGGGACCTTGATCGCCTTTCCCTTCCACAAGATGTCACACTGGTCTATTACATTGATGTCATTATGCTGATTGGACCTAGTAAGGAAGAAGTGTCAATGACTCTGGACTTATTGGTAAAACATTTGCATGCTAGAGGGTGGGAAATTAATCCCACAAAAATTGAAGCACCTTCCATTTCAGTGAATTTTCTAGGGGTCCAGTGGTGTGGGGCATGTCGAGACATTCCTTCTAAAGTGAAGGATAAGTTATTTCATCTTGGTGCTCCCACAACTAAAAAGGAGGCACAATGCCTAGTGGGCCTCTTTGGATTTTGGAGGCAACATATTTGTCATCTGGGTTTGCTACTCTGGCCTGTTTATCAAGGGACTTAAAAAGCTGCTAGTTTTGAGTGGGGACCAGAACAAGAGAAGGCTCTGCAACAGGTTCAGGCTGCTGTGCAAGCCGCTCTGCCACTTGGACTATATGATCCAGCTGATCCAATGGTGCTTTAAGTGTCAGTGGCAGATAGAGATGCTGTTTAGAGTCTTTGGCAGGCCCCTGTTGATGAATCACAGTGCAGACCCTTAGGATTTTGGAGCAAAGCTCTGCCATCCTCTGCAGATAACTATTCTCCTTTTGAGAAACAACTTTTGGCTTGTTACTGGGCCTTAGAGACTGAACACTTAACCATGGGACACCAAGTCACCATGCAGCCTGAGCTACCCATCATGAACTGGGTGTTGTCTGACTCACAGAGTCATAAAGTTGGATGTGCACAGCAGCACTCCATCATTAAATGGAAGTGGTATATTCGAGATCAGGCCCAAGCAGGACCTGAAGGCACAAGTAAGCTGCATGAGGAAGTGGCCCAAATGCCCATGGTCTCCACTCCTGTCACATTACCTTCCATCTCCCAATCTACACCTGTGGCCTCATGAGGAGTTCCTTATGATCAGTTGACTGAAGAAGAGAAAACTCATGCCTGGTTTACAGATGGTTTTGCATGATATGCAGGTGCCACTCGGAAGTGGACTGC
>NW_004444545.1:40205-41156 GCF_000243295.1 Trichechus manatus latirostris | reverse complement strand
GCTGCATGCACCAGGCTTATTCTTCACTCAGGCCTTTGCACAGGGAGTTCCCTTGAGGAACAGTCCTTAAACCTCACCCCACCCTTGTCAATCTAATTCACATTCATCCTTTTCTCTAGATTCAAATACTAATTCTTCAGGACAGCCTTCCCAAACTTATTCGATCAGATAGCATTCCATTATTTTAACTCCCTGTCCTTTTAGCCTTTGAAAATCTATAATCACGTATGTATGTGTCTCTTGGATTTATACCTGTCTCCTCCCCTAGATCATAGGCTCCATGAAGGCAGAGTCTGACCATGTTTTGCTCACTCTTTTATCCTCAGCTCTGAACACAGTGCATGGTCAAAATGTATTACCAACAAATGGTCGCTGGATTAAGGATTACAATATTTTATATTCAGAAAAATATTAAAATAAAAGAAAAAGAAACCCGTTGCCTTCGAGTGGATTCCGACTCATAGCGACCCTACAGGACAGAGTAGAACTGCCCCATAGAGTTTCCAAGGAGAGCCTGGTGGATTTGAACTGCTGAACTTTTTTTGGTTAGCAGCCATAGCTCTTAACCACTATGCCACCAGGGTTTCCAATATTAATAGCCACTAGGGTTTCCAATATTAAAATAGGAGTGAAATACATAAAGTCAGGTGTATGTTTGAAGTGCATAGAATCAGATGTTGTTCACATGCAACAAGAAAGCATAAATCTGACAACTAACTGTCCACCAGATAAAACAACATGCCAAAATCAAACCAAACCCACTGCTGTTGAGTCGATTCCGACTCACAGCGACCCTAGGACAAAGTAGAACTGCCCCATAGGGTTTCCAAGGAGCGGCCGTTTCTCTTATATAAAAGAGCTAAGCTGAGACTATATTCCTAAAGGTCTTTTTCAACTAAATGCTTAGAGTAATTGATGCTATCACGAACAATGTCCTTAGCATAAATTTCA
>NW_004444545.1:23698-39459 GCF_000243295.1 Trichechus manatus latirostris | reverse complement strand
CCTGTTTCTTAGGACACATCTCATTTGTCTTGTAGTAGCTGCGAACTTGTCTTCTCATCCCTTCTTACCTGCCCTACGGGTGCACGCATGTATACTGAGAGGGTTAGTTCCAACATTCCACTAATAGAGTGAAAATAAAAAGAAAACAAATGAACAACAAACCAAAACCACTTAGCAGATAAGATTTTAAATGCTCCAAATAGCCGAGTATCCATTCAGACAGTACTTCCTTTACCAGTAAAATATACAAATGAAATAGTTAGTACACATATTATTTTATGACAATGGTTAACAATCCCACGACATGTCAGCACTGTCCCTTCTCAACCTTGGGTTCCCTCTTACCAGCTTTCCTGTCCCCTCCTGCCTTCTAGTCCTTGTCCCTGGACTCTTGTGCCCCATTAGTCTCGTTTTGTTTTATGGGGCTGTCTAATCTTTGGCTGAGTGGTGAACCATAGGAGTGACTTCATTACTGAGGTAAAAGGGTGTCCAGGGGCCATACTCTCGGGGTTTCTCCAGTGTCTGTCAGGCGAGTAAATCTGGTCTTTTTTGTGAGTTAGAATTTTGTTCTACATCCTTCTCCAGCTCTGTCCAAAACCCTCTGGTGTGATCCCGGTCAGAGCAGTCAGTGGTGGTAGCCGGGCACCATCTAGTTGGACCTTAGGTTCCCCATTACCAGCTTTCCTGTCGCCTCCTGCCTTCTAGTCCTTGCCCCTGGGGTGGTGTGGCCATTTAGTCTCGTTTTGTTTTATGGGGGCTGTCTAATCTTTGGCTGAAGGGTGAACCTCGGGAGTGACTTCGTTACGGAGCTAAAAGGGTGTCTGGGGGCCACACTCTCAGGGTTTCTCCGGCCTCTCTTTCAGAGATTTTTAACAATACTTCTTTTACAGATAAAGTATGCAAGCCTCTAGTTTTTTAATTAAACAAACTTGTCTCTTGGTTTGGTGGCTATCTTTTTTTTTTTCCTTTAAATTCCTATAATTTTCCTTTTCTTGGTCCAGAAAAATTTTAGCAACTAGGTAACCACAATTTACCATATTATTATTATTTATATGTTGTTACATTTGTTTGGCAGATTGCTTCTGTCCAAATGAATTAATGTCATTTGAATTTTCTTCTATTTCACGTGTGCATTTTGTAGATAATCTAAAATCCTCTTCTGTTTTTAGGAAGCACCAGTGACAAACAATAAACACTTACAACAGACTAGCCCAACAATCTTTTCTGATGGAAGCTGAGGCCTAGACAGGAAAAGGTATGGTCAAGTTCACAGGCTTGTTGGAGCTGAGCCATCACGAAAACCCAGGTATCCTAGTTCCAGTTTAGTGTTCCTTGCGTCATACTTCATCGTGATATATGACCATTGCTAAACCTTTGAAAATACTGGGATGTAAGAGTAATTAATTGCTTCTTACATTTAAAAAATGTTACTGTAATGGAAAGAAGTATGAATGAGCTTAAAACCCTGTTGATTTCCATTTAGTAAACTAAAGACAGATAGGAAGGCTCATTCATTACTGTATAACCCCAGTCTTGGTATGGAGTTTGCCTTATATGTATTCGTTAAGTAAATGAAAACCAGAAGGAAAACAGTTCATGAGTTGATGTAAAGACTCTGTGAAGTTCAACGTTATGTGAAGTTCAATGTTTGAATGTTGTCTTTCAGTTTGGAAGTTAGAGGCCTGAGGTTTGCTTACTGGAGTCAAATAGTCCATTAAAGTTGTTGTCTGATGGATGCCAGCAACCACGGGGCACAATTGTTTCAAAGAGGGTGAAAAAATCAATAGCATTAGAGACTTCGAAAACTTTTGTTCTACATTTAGTACAGAATATGCAATGTGGGAGTTCCAGCTACTGTTGTGGTCAGAATTTCTGCAATCAGTTGTTTTTCCTAGGTGTGATGGGCAGAATTTTAGGATGACCTCCAATGACCAACACTCCTGTGTAACCCCTTCCCATCAAGTGCCAGAGGGACCTGTGAATATGATGGGATAGCACTCCCATGACTAGCTTACGTTTTACATGGCACAGCTGACTTTAAGAAAGGGAGATTATCCTTGGTGGACCTGACCTAATCAGGTGAGGCCTTAAAGGGGACAAGGCTCTTTCTTGAGAAAGGGTTTTGAAGTGCTTCCGGGATTCAACATGGAATGCAGGCAACTTTTAGGAGCATAGAGTGGCTCCTGACTGCCAGCAAGGAAACAAGGACCTCAGTGCTACAACTGCAAAGATCTGGATTCAGCCAACAACCTGAATGGCCTTGGCCATGGATCCTTCCCAAATGTCACCAGATAAAAATGCAGCCCAGCTGACAGGACACCTTGAGAGTGTGGACCTGAGCACAGAACACAGATGAGCTACACCTGAACATGTGACCTACAAAACCGTGAGATGATATTATTGTAAGCCACTAAATTTGTGATAATTTGTTATGCAGCAGCAGAAAATTAATAAACTACCTATCTCGAAGGATGGGTCTGATTTTCAGGGCATTCTCAAATATTTATAAACAACTAGTAATTTGTAAAGTTTACAAAGTGTTTTCTCATATATACTTTTATTTAATCCTTTTACCAACTCAACAAAAAGAATACCCTTATCCTCTATCATTCTTTTTTTTTTTTTTAACAAAGACTTATATAGGGTCAGTGTGAGTCGGAATTGGTCGATGGCAACAGGCATATAGGATAATCTTACTGCTCACGATCACAGAGTCAGACAGTAGTGAAATAATGCCTAAAATTTAAAACAAGGCAAGGTATAATTAAGTAACTATAAAAGTGTGGGGCCAAGATTAGTATTAAATGCTAAAGACTGAACAAACCTGGGGCAAGGATGTGGCAAGTGAAGCATTTGCCGTGAGCTCAAATTTGAGGGCGGGGTGGGGAGGCGCCAAAAAAAAAATCTCACAATCAAATAAATTGTGTTTTACTTAAATATTTAAAAAAATCAAAATTAATGCAAAAATCCACAGTGAGTAAAATATCAAACTTTTCAATGAAGACAGGATCCATGGGCCAAGATGACGCTTATATAAGTGAGGCACTCACTTTCAGGATCATGCAAGTGCAGACTCTGAGTCTGCCTTTATTTAAAATTTTGATATTTTGTTCTTCACTTACCGCACCCTACTGTCTCACTCAGCACACTGGCCTCACTCAATAACATGTACCCTTTGACTCTTCCTTGTCTTCCTTATACTAGGGGGCATTAACATGTTCTCTGATTTCTGAAATGAACTCTCTACCCAGTAATTTTTGTTGCCTGGCAAGTGGCAACGTTACTTGTTCAGAAAGTACTGTTCTCTAGATCTGGTAGATTGGCTTCTGGCTATGTTAGTCTGAGCATAGTGTCACAGGTATTGGGTCCATTAAAGACAGTGCATCCATTCTGCAAAAGTTGCTTTGAACACTAATATGTCCTATTTCTCTTTAATATCATTGATCTTAGCTAAAGCATATGTCTTAGAGAATGAGGCACGGGGATGAGGAAGGAGATCATCAGAATTTCAGTCTTTCATCGGCACTGTGGTAGTTGAAATGGCTGAAACAGTATTGGAAGCAGCAGGTTTAAAGGTGGATAGTTAGTCCAAGTTGGACTAGAGCAGAACCAGGGTAAAGGTGGAAAGGTCAACAACCCCTGAAAGGCTAAAGTTGTTGTCATAAGCCAGATCACTCCAGATGCCTTATCCTGATTGAGAAGGTGTTATTCTACCATTCAGACAAGACTTGGGCAGGGGTAGGAGGTGATGGTAGACAAAGAGATCAAAATTTAGTTCTAAGAGCTGAATGGTGATAAACCTAGGTTTATATACTAAGATTCCTTACCTAGACTTTGACTATCTTTGCTCTACAACATTCTATTTTCTAGGCTTATTAACCTAGAAACATGTTCAAAAATTTCCCTGCTCAAGAAGTAAATATCCAATCAAAAATCTGAATGTTTACTTTCTTAAAAAGTGAAATGAGAAATTAGAGAATTTCTTTTAGTAAAATGGGGCAACAGATTAACGTATTTATTCAAACAAATCAGATATTTTGCATTCCCCATATTAATGGAGTCTTGATACAAAGTCTATTACAACAGCCCTGTATTGAATAGATTTGTGGGCTTAGAGGAAAGACTGCCACGATTTATTTTTCAGGTGTCCATGTGTACAAGATAGTATCAGCACACATACACTAAGATTTTTTTTAAGAAATAAAAGAAAACTCAACTGGTATACTGAGGATTCACCACCGGCTGCCCTCGAGTTGATCATGACTCATAGCGACCCTAAAAGACAGTAGAACTGCCCCTTAGGGTTTCCAAGGCTGTAACCTTTACAGAAGCAGCTTGCCACATCTTCCTCCTGCAGAGCAGCTTGTGGGTTTGAATCGCCAACGTTCTAGTTAGCAGCCAAGCACTTTAACCACGGCACCACCAGGGCTCCTTTACTGATAGTTAGCTATGTGGAAATAACACTGAAATTATAGCCTTTCAAAGGAAGAAAGCATTGAAAAATCAAAGAGAAGTTTTCCATGGATTCCAAAATTATCACTATCTGTAGGCACAAGTAATATGTTATTGAACATAGACTAGGGCTTGAGCATTGATTATTCCAATACTGCCCATCAATAATCATTAATAACAGATCAATTATTCAACCAGTTATAACTAACTTCTGGTTTCGTTTTCAAGCAAGTTTTTGTTGTTGTTGTAGTTACTAAAAATTACCGAAAAATACAATAAAATTTTGGACTCAAGAGAGTTACTGTCATCTACTACCCACCTCTCTAGGCAGTAAGATGGGGCAATTATAGGGCTCACCTCAAGAAAACCAAATGGTGAATAGCAAAACATTCTACCTATAGATGTATTTCAGCTAATAATCTCAGAAGGAATGACAGAATTCAAGAATCACCATTCTGTAGCCCTTAACAGGGCCCTGGTGGCACAGTGGTAAAGAGCTCAACAACAATAGGTTTGGTTTTGGTTTGGTAGCTCTTATGGGTTAATAAATAAAGGTGATGAACCTCAATGACTACCAACATCTCCACAAAGGGAGACAACCAAAAAAAAAAAAAAAAAGTCCATTGCCATCAATTCCGACTCATAGCGACCCTGTAGGACAGAGTAGAACTGCCCCATAGCGTTTCAAAGTAGCACCTGGTGGATTCAAACTGCCAGCCTTTTGGTTAGCAGCCATAGCTCTTAACCGCTACGCCACCAGGGTTTTCAAACAGACATTATGTATTTCCTAATGTGATGGAGGTGCACAGCATCATGTGTAGAGTGCTCTTGCTAAAAAATAAACAAATAAATAAACCATAATCTTCCCAAGTGTCACCTACAATTATTGAGGATTGTTGATGCTGAGAACCAGATCTATTGGGTTCATTTTTCTTTTCTCTGTACTGTTGTGTATGTTTGAGAATTTCTATGATAACATAATTCTATTATAAATATCATGCCTTCAAATTTGAGAATTCAATTGAAATGGTACAATTTTTTGGCAACATATAAATGATTAAAGGAGTCCATGAAGAAATAGAAAACTTTAATTCAACAACACAAACTGAAACTACAGTGCCAACCTAAGGTACCTTCAAAATATTCCAGGACCAGCTAGGTTTGTAGACCCATTTCATCAGATGGTAAGTGAAAACTGTTGTTGTTATTGTTGTGTGCCATTCAGTCGATTCTGACTCATAGTTACCATCTTATGTAACCATGGGAAATTACTCAATCACTTTTAACAGGCTAGCTCCCCTTGTTACAAAGATCAGATGAGGGTGCCCCCACAAAGAAACACTTGAGCCAAGCTCACTCACATAGAGACAAATATCCTAAATAAATTCACAGCAGATCTGATGTAGCAGGGGATTAAATGAAAAAATAGGCGGTGCCCAAAGAATACAAAGGTTATATCGCATTACAAAAAACCGTGAATTGGAATTCACGACATTAACAGGGGTAAAGAAAAAGCCCTTGGTAAAAATTCAACCCAGTTCATAGTATGCAATAACTTTTACCAAACTTACATTAGAAAGGAATTTCCATTTTGTAAAATCTCAGCAAACATACTTAAATGTGAGATATTAGAAACATTCCCAATAAAGTCCAGAACAAGATATAGAGGTATGGTACCGACTCTACTGTTCAAACCTGGTCTGGAATGCACAGCCAGTGCACAGCCATACACAAGAACACAAAAATAAATCAGAAGTATGAATATTGAAAAGAGGTATTATGATCACCTAATCCAAAAATCCAAAGGAATCGGCTCACAAAATATTCAAACGAATAAGAAATTACAGAAACTGGTGTAGAAGATCACTGCAGCAAAATCAGGAGTCTGGTCACACAAAATACATAACTTATTAGAACATGTAATGGAAAATATACTATTCAAAACAGCAGCAACATCCAAAATATACCTAAAAAGAAAACTAACAAAAATATACATGACCTTTATGGAGACAACCATAAAACTTTTTTGACAAAATTAAGTAAAAGAAGTCCCAAATAGAGTAGTATAGGATGTTTGTTAATGAGGAAGCGAACATTGTAAAGATGTTAAAACCAAACCAAACCCGTTACCTTTGAGTCACTTCTTACTCAAGGTAAACCAGTTCTCCTTCAATTATTTACAGATTCAGTGCCTTCCCTGAAGGGAGTGGCCTCGGGTCAGCAGAGGAGGGAGACCTGGCCTGGCTCCTAGCAGGGGTCAAGGTAAGATACTGAGTGAAGATGGAGGGTTCCATCCACCCTGAGAAGAGGGGCCCACAGAGCACAGGCCCACAGAGTCCAGCCCCATAGAGTCCCACCCCCACAGAGCCCCAAACCCCCAGAGCCCCGCCCCTCTGAGCCAAGCCCCTCAGAGCACCGTCCCCCCACAGCTCCGCCCCTACTATAGGCCTTCAGAAGCACCATGCATGGCTGTTAGGCTTAGGAACCCCCTTACCTGGGCCTAGAAGGTTTTGGGCAAATAAAGGCCTTGATCTGAAGCTGGATGATTCTGCACAGCAGAGACTCCCAGGAGTCCCTAATATGCCCCTATGTAAATTCTGTGGAACACTCCCCTCCTCGAAGGGAGGAAGCTTAATAGATTCCCTGATGAGAGCCCTGGTAGGCCCCGGACAGGGGTAAACGGAAGTGATGTACCCTGATTTCCGCCTCTGGAGGCTGTGCGGAGGGACATTTTGGTCTAACGGCTAGGCTTAAGGTCGGCAGGAGGAGGAGCCCCAGGACAGAGAAGGTGTCAAGGTGCGTATCTCGAGTTAGAATTTAGGGGACATACGCCCCCTTTGAAGAGAGGAGGCCAGACAGAGCCCCACCCCACTCCACCCCCATGATCAGCTCCGGGGAGGCCAGAGGCATGGTTGTTAGGCACGATGCCTCCTGACTTGGCCTTCGGACGCTGTGGGGGCGGGGGTATGGCCTTGATCTGAAGCAGGCAGTTTCAGATCAGCAAAGAGATGAGTCACAGGCCTGGTCAGGAGTCAAGGCGAGTATTGTGCGTTAAAACTGAGGTGACAACCCCATACAGAAAAGGCCTCAGTCCGGCCCCACCCATGCCTTGTTGGTTCCTAGAGCAGTACTCAAAAGGTACCCCACAGAAGTAGCCTTTCCTGGAGCCAAGGTAGAATCTCCTTACTGAGGCGCCACACACCATCTCATCCTCTCTCTTCTAGGGTGACTTCTTCATCAACAGAGCTGCCTGCCCTCCTGCCTACTATCCTTGATAAGAAATCATGCCTCGAGGTCAGAAGAGTAAGCTCCGAGCCCGTGCGAAACGCTGCCAGGGCCGAAGCGAGACCAAAGGTCTAGGGGGTGCTCAGGCTACTGCAGCGGAGGAAGAAAACTCCCCCTCCTCTGCCTCTCCTCTTTTGGGAGATAGATCCCAGAATTTGCCTACCGCTGGGACAAGAAGCACTCCCAAGTCTCCTCAGAGAGCTGCAGGTGTTTCATGCGCAGATTCAAATGAAGGTGCCAACAGCCAAAATGAGGAAAGTTCAGATGAGAGCTATTGCGAAGATCCTTTAAACGAGAAGGTGGTATTGTTGGTGGAGTTCTTGCTGCGGAAGTATCAAGCAAAAGAGCCGATTACAAAGGCAGACATGCTGAAGTCTGTTATCAAAAACAAAAAATATCAGTTCCCTGAGATCCTCAAGAGAGCCTCTGAGCACATGGAGCTGGCCTTTGGTATTGATTTGAAGGAAGTGGATCCCATCAGGCACTGCTATACCTTTGTCAACAAATTGGATCTCACCGCGGATGACATGGTTATTGATGAAGAAAACACACCCAAGACGGGCCTCCTGATGATTGTGCTGGCTGTGATCTTCAAGAAGGGCAACTGCGCCACTGAGGAGGAGGTCTGGAAAGTGCTGAATCTGATGGGGGTATATGCTGGCAAGAAGCACTCCATCTATGGAGAGCCCAAGAAAGTCCTGACCCAAGAGTTGGTGCAGATGAAGTACCTGGAGTACCGGCAGGTGCCCAACAGTGATCCTCCACGCTATGAATTCCTGTGGGGTCCCAGAGCCCGTGTGGAAACCAGCAAGATGAAAGTCCTGGAGTTTTTGGCCAAGGTCCATGATACCACACCCAGTGCCTTCCCATCCTGTTATGAAGAGGCTATGAAAGATGAGGAAGAGAGAGCTCGAGCCAGAATTGAAGCCAGGGCTCGCAGTAGTGCCATGGCCACTGCTCGGGCCAAGGCCAAGCCCAGCAGCTCCTCCTGCCCCAAGTGAAGTCTAAAGAAGATTCTTCACTTTTTTGTTAAAAAGGGCTGTCAGCATTCTAATAGTGGAGGGCCAGGTTAGGGTTGGAGAGAATAAAACATATATCATCTTTGTTTTCCTGTTTCCTGTTCTGTATGGGTAACTTGGAATTTTACCTTTCTTTTTTCTTTTCTTAAGGTTAATTTCAAATGTTGAAGTCTGAAGCAGATTCTTTTCTTCATGGATAAAAAGGGTAGTCAATATTCTAAGTAGTGGAGGGCCAGTATGGGGCTGTAGGAAACACAGTGTATATCATCTTTGTGTTCCTGTTCTACCTGGGTTACTTGGAGTTCTTTCTCTCCCTTGCCTCCCTCCTTCCCTCGCTCCTTCCTTCCCTTATAGTTCACATTGCATTCCTTTTACGAGAAGGTTTAGAAGGTTTAAATAGCTTCAGAATCTAGGTTGATCAATGACTTTGGTTACACATTTATTTCTATTTAATAGATACAAGAATAGGAGTTTTGTTATTTTGTGAAACAAATTGGGAAACTTTCCTTCATATTTATTGATCCAGAAGAAGAAAAGAAGGCATTGGAGTAGGCACTTCCTTAGAAATGTGAAAGGAAATCAGCAGTAAAATAGTTGGGCTCAAGAAATAGAGAAAAAAAGGTAAAAGATGGTCAGCTATTGGTTTCCCATATCCATTCTAGTCTGTTGTTTGGTAAAAATAATAGATACATACCTGAGTTTGCTTAACTTACTCAAGAATGTAGGATAAATAAAACTTTTATGAACTAGAACTCGTGCTCACTGGCTCATTAATTCCTCACATGTTAATTGATCATCTGCTTTTTGAAAGTCACTTTGTTAGAAATGGGGAAACTAGGATACAAAACACTCAGCCCCTGCCCTGAGAATTTTACAGTCTAGGAGTAGCAATCCTATAGGCAAGATGATGAAAGACCCTATAAGACTAAAGGACAAGTACAAAGAAGGTGTAAGGAGGTAAGGAGGCTGGTGGTGGAGAGTGAGAGGCAGGGGAAGGTGTCCAGTTGAAAGCAGGGTAGTGCAAGTGCCCTGGAGGCAAGGCAACGTGGGACTTTGGGACACTGTAAGTCCTTCAATGGACATACTTTTAAGTTAAACTGGGTGATGGGCTGGATGAAGCTGTGGGAGTGGGTGAGACCCTCGACTGATGTGTCTCAGAGAAACAAACCCCAGGAATAGAAAACTGCTCTTAAGATTTATTTTGTGGTCATCGATAAACCAGAGGAAAATCTCCACCTGGGGCAGAACTGGAAGGTGCCCTGTGCTCTTGTCCCTGTGTACTTGAACCCAGAGCACAAAGTAGTTTTATGCACATCGTTTCCAGGGAGTTTCTAAGAAATAAAGATGATACTCTCTTGGAGTGAGATGCCCAGAAGCTACTGGGCTGACACTCTTTTACCCTGGCCTGGGAGAGCTAGAGCCCACTCCATTAAAAGGACATTTTAATTAGGTTATCTTGAATGTAATCTGGCAAATTCTAAGGGAGGGCTGGACATCCTGGTGGGGTAGCGGTTAAGAGCCACGGCTGCTAACTGAAAGGTTGGCCGTTCGAAGCTAGCGGCACTCCTTATAAACCCTATGGGGCAGTTCTACTCTGTCCCATTGGGTCACTATGAGTCAGAATCAACTCGACGCCAATTGGTTTGGTTTGTTTTTTTTAAGGGAGGGCTAGATTTTTGGTGAGGGCGAAATGAGTGAAACAGACGTGATTTGAAAGGAAAGGCAGATAGGAGGGAGAGCAGCTGTTGGTCCTTGATGTAAATTCTAGAAGCTTTGAGTTACTTCAAATGGGAGAAGATTCCCCCACACCCAAATTAAATAACATCTGCTCTAATGGGGGAAATTTTAGTTTGTTTGACTTGCTAAGCAGCATTATTGGCTGACTTGGTATTACTTTACCTGGAAAACCACATATCCTCCGAATTAAA
This sequence comes from Trichechus manatus latirostris, assembly GCF_000243295.1. Lineage (NCBI taxonomy): Eukaryota > Metazoa > Chordata > Mammalia > Sirenia > Trichechidae > Trichechus > Trichechus manatus. The sequence continues at coordinate 28,775 of NW_004444545.1, read as the reverse complement.
AAATAGAAATCCCCAGAGGAGTGAGGGTGGTATCCTCTGGGGTAAAAATAATCATAGTATTAACTACCATTCATTAAGGACCTAATATGTGCTTGGAACATCTCTGGACTCTGACCAGCTCTGCACTGCCTCCTCATCTGGATGTGCACCTGCTCCCAGTGGAACAGACGGAATAACCCACTCACCCCTGACTTAGAGCCTGCAATTCCCTGCAGAAGTCCCAAGGAGGTCCCATCCCTGTATCCCTGTCAGTGGAACCCCTGACAGTGAACTTTAGAGAAGTGATTATTGCCCCTTCCCCATCAGACATCTCCACCACTCTCCCAACTTGTATTCCAAATGGGCTGGTGATTAGAGTCTGATTTATGATTTTACACCGAATATACTGGTCCTTGGGCTATAACATGGGGTCTCCATGAGTCAGAGCCAACTCGATGTCGACTGGCTATGCCACCTTCATGCTTTTTTTTTTTTTTTTTCCATTCAGCAGCAAACATGAAAGGCCCGTATTGAGATGGTGGAACCACATGATGGAAGCAGCCTTGATATCTGAGTTACCTGATAGCAGAGAGCCCCTGCCAACCACAGCCGATTCTATGCACCTGAGTAAGTTTTGTTAGGTTAAGCTGTTCAGATTTCGTTTTCTCTGTTGCTAGCTACGAGTTAATTGGTGGTGCAATCAATTAAGCATTCACCTACTAGCCTAAAAGTCAGTGGTACGAACCTACCCAGAAACGCCTCAGAAGGCAGGCCTGGTTATTTCCTTCTGAAAGTTCACAGCCTTGAAAACTCTATGGAGCAGTTCTACTCTGCACACGTTGGGGTCACAATGAGTTGTTATAGAGTCAAGGACAACTGGTTTTTTTTTGTGTAGTTTAAATGCTGTTTACATTTCAAGTTAGTCTTCCAGACAAAACTTTATACATACATTCTTATGTGACCCTAATTGCTCTCCCCATACTGTGACAGCACACTCCTCCTTTCCACCCGATTCCCCATATCCATTCAACCAGCTCCTAACACTGCCTGCCTTCCCATATCTCCTCCTCACAGAAGCTGCCCGTTTAGTCTCTTGTACCTACTTGAGCTAAGAGGCACACTCCTCACCAGTATCACTTTATGTCCCACAGTCCAATCCAATCCCTGTCTGAAGAGTTGGCCTCGGAAATTGTTTTAGTTCTGGGCTGATAGAGAATCCGGGCGCCATGCTTTCTGGGGTTCCTTCAGTCTCAGTCAGACCATTAAGTCTGGTCTTCTTACTAGAATTTGAGTTCTGCATCCCACCTTTCTCCTGCTCCATCAGGGACTCTCTGCTGTGTTCCCTGTCATTGGTGGTAGCCGGGCACCATCTAGTTCTTCTGGTCTCAGGCTGATGAAGTCTCTGGTTTATGTGGCCCTTTCTGTCTCTTGGGCTAATACTTTCCTTGTGTCTTTGGTTATCTTCATTCTCCTTTACTCCAGGTGGTTGGGACCAATTGATGCATCTTAGATGGCCGCTTGCAAGCTTTCAAGCCCCCAGACGCCACTCACCGCAGTAGGATGCAGAACACTTTATTAATAAGTTTTGTTATGCCAATTGACCTAAATGTCCACTGAAAGCATGGTCCACAGATCCCTACCCCTGCTACTCTGTCCCTAAAAGTCATTGTATTCAGGAAAATTCTTAGCTTTGGTTAAGTCCCGCTGTGCTGACTTCCCCTGTAGTGTGTGCTGTCACTTCCCTTCACCTAAGATAATACTTGTCTACTATCTACTTAGTGGATAACCCTCTCCCTCCCTCCTCACCCTCATAACTGTGAAAGAATGTTGTCTTCTGTGTTTAAACCTTTTCTTGAGTTCTTATAATAGTGGTCTTATACAATATTTGTCCTTCTGTGACTGACTAAATTCACTCAGCATAAAGCCCTCCAGATTCCTCCATGTTATGTTTCACGGCTCCATCGTTGTTCTTTATCTTTGTGTAGTATTCCATTGTGTGGATATACCATGATTTGTTTATCCATTTGTCTGTTGATGGGCACTTATGTTGTTTCCATCTTTTTGCCATTGTGAACGGTGCTGCAATGAACATGGGTGTGCATATATCTATTTGTGTGATGGCCCTTGTTTCTCTAGGATATATTCCAAGGACCAAGATAGCAGAATCATATAGTACTTCTATTTCTAGGTTTTTAAGGAAGCGCCAAATGGATTTCCAAAGTGGATGTACCATTTTATATTCCCACCAACAGTGTATAAGTGTTCCAGTCTCTCCACAACCTCTGCAGCATTTATTATTTTGTGTTTTTTGGATTAATACTAGTCTTGTTGGGGTGGGATGATATCTCATTGTAGTTTTGATCTGCAATTCTCTAATAACTAATTATTGTGAGTGTTTCTTCATGTGTCTGTAAGCCGCCTGAATATCTTCTTTTGTGAAGTGCCTGTTCATATCTTTTGCCCATTTTTTAACTGGGTTATTTGTCTTTTTGTTGTTGAGGATTTGCAGTATCTTGTAGATTTTAGAGGTTAGATGATGATCGGATTTGTCGTAGCCAAAATTTTTTTTTCCCCAATCTGTAGGTTGTCTTTTGGCTCTTTTGGTGAAGTCTTTTGATGAGCATAAGTGCTTGATTTTTAGGAGCTAACAGTTATCTAGTCTATCTGCTGGTGCTTGTGCATTGTTAGTTATGGTTCATGTTGTGTTTATGCCATGTTTTAGGGCTCCTAGCACTGTCTCTATTTTTTCTTCCATGATCTTTATTGTTTTTTATTTTATATTTAAGTCTTTGATTCAATTTGAATCAGTTTTTGTGCATGGTGTGAGGTATGGGTCTTGTTTCAGTTTTTTGCAGATGGATATCTAGTTATGCCAGCACCATTTGTTAAAGACACTGTCTTTTCCCCAGTTAATGGACTTTAGGCCTTTGTCAAATATCAGCTGCTCATAGGTGGATGAATTTATGTCTGTATTCTCAATTCTGTTCCATTAGTCTATGTATCTGTTGTTGTACCAGTACCAGGCTGTATTGACTACTGTGGCGGTATAATAGGTTCTAAAATCAAGTAGTGTGAAGCCTCCCACTTTGTTCTTCTACTTGAGTAATGCTTTACTTATTCAGGGCCTCGTCCCTTGCCATATGAAGTTGGTGATTTGTTTCTCCATCTCATTAAAAAATGCCAGTGGAATTTGGATTGGGATTGTATTGTATCTGTAGATCGCTTTGGGTAGAATTGACATTTTCACAATGTTGAGTCTTCCTATCCATGAGTAAGGCATGTTTTTCCACTTATGCAGGTCTTTTTTGGTTTCTTGCAGTAGTGTCTTGTAGTTTTCATTGTATACGTGTTTTACGACTCTGGTTAGATTTATTCCTAAGTATTTTATCTTCTTGGGGGCTATTGGAAATGGTATTGATTTGGTAATTTCCTCTTTGAGGTTCTCTTTGTCGGTGTAAAGGAATCCAACTGATTTTTGTATGTTTATCTTGTATCCTGAAAATTTGCTGAAATCTTCTATTACACCCAGTAGTTTTCTTGTGGATTCTTTGGGGTGTTCTGTGTGTAAGGTCATATTATGTGCAAACAGAGATACTTTTACTTCTTCCTTACTTTTTAGAAAAAGTTGATCTATTCTCTCGATAGCAGATTTTTCACCAATTTGAGAACATATTTTAAAGTTCTAAAGGAAAAAAAGGAACATCTTCGATGATAAACAACAGATTACTTATTCTATCAGGTGACATCACTGATTTCTGCTTATAACCAAGTCTTGTAATTGTATCATATCTAGGGTAAAACCACACACACACACACACACACACACACACACACATTCATATACACCCCATTGCTGTCAAATTGATTCCAACTGATAGCGACCCTACATATTTGATATAATGCTAACTATCAGTTACCCTAGATATGATACAATTACAAAACTTGGTTATAAGCAGAGGATAGAAACCATAAATAACAAAATACTTTTGAATGTGGAAAGGTCATTTAAAAGGTATGAGGGCTGATAAATCAAAAGGTCATTGTGTACAGCTTGTATTATTATTATTATTTTTTATTTTCTTACAAAATCTTACCGAATCCAAGCCTAAACAAAAAAGAAAACCAGTTGCTGTTGAGTCGATTTCAACTCATGGTGACCCCATGTGTGCAGAGTAGAACTGTACTCCATAGGGTTTCAAGGCTGTGATCTTTCAGTAGCAGATTGCCAGGCCTTTCTTTCCAGGCATCTCTGAGTGGGTTTGAACTGCCAACCTTTCAGTTAGTAGTTGAGCTCTTAAATTTTGGGACTCATCCAAGCCTAAGGAGTAGCTTAACTCTGAAACTTGATCATCTAAATTTTTAACTAACAGTGTTTCCTGCAATGCCCAATAAATTCATCCTGCATTTCCATCAATCACATAAGAAACATCACACTTAGATGATTATTTAGGCCCTTCAGTAATTGTTCCAGTTCCCCAAATAATTTTTCCCAGATTCGAGATACAAAGACACCCATTGTCATTATCTAGTATCAAAGTCTTATTAGGAGGCACCTGTTGAAGTATACAGATTGAACTTTAAGTGTTTAATGTATATGGCTATAATTGTTTTTAAGTCTTGAGGACAAACCCAACCTATGGTAATTTTTTTTTTTTTTGCATTGGTCCAAATCAATAGTTAATTTAAATCTCCATTAATACTAAACAATCTTTGTTTATCTATTCATACTAGGACTGGAGAAAACTTCCATCCCAATGTTAATTGAGTGATACTAGACTTGTCTTCTGCAGTGTTTACCCATAAAGGCCAGATTTCCATTTGTCTATTAATTAGATGCTTTCTTTTCCCCTATACCATCCTTCTATCTCTTTAGTATTGACATACTCCTAGTATCTAATGGTTCCTTTAAATATACACAGGCCTGTAAATCTGACCTAGTGAGGATATCTTGGGACTGTTTTATAGCGAATCGCTGCTGGATTATCCAAGCGAGTGCCTCTGAGAGCTTTGTGGGATTTTGTTGTTGTTTCAGCATTAAACAGTCCAACCAGTTCAATTCCAAGGTTTGTTTTCCAGTAAAATGTCATCCTTAATGTAA
>NW_004444545.1:10375-22826 GCF_000243295.1 Trichechus manatus latirostris | reverse complement strand
AGACATATACAGGCATTCACTAGACAAGGTCTCTGACTTTCTGCAGGCCTTAGTTCTATGAACTCCAACTTCCACCAAGTTCTTGGTAAAATTGGTTGGGGAGAACTTCCTGTACTAACCTTGGGAACGACCAGTAAAGAATTCTGCTGGCAATCCCGATCCGAATTCCAATGACATTTTTTAATGAGATAGAGAAACAAATCACCAACTTCATATGGAAAGGGAAAAGGCCATGAAAAAGTAAAGCATTAGTCAAGAAGAAGAACAAAGTGGGAGGTCTCACACTACCTGATTTTAGAACCTATTATACCGCCATGGTAGTCAAAACAGCCTGGTATTGGTACAACAACAGATACACTGACCAATGGAACAGAACTGAGAATTCAGATGTAAATTCATCCACCTATGAGCAGCTGATATTTGACAAAGGCCCAACGTCCATTTATTGGGGAAAAGACAGTGTCTTTAACAAATGGTGCTGGCATAACTGGATATCCATCTGCAAAAAACGGAAACAAGACCCATACCTCACACCACGCACAAAAACTAACTCAAAATGGATCAAAGACTTAAATATAAAATCAAAAGCGATAAAGATCATGAAAGGAAAATTGGGGACAATGCTAGGAGCCCTAATACATGGCATAAACACAATACGAACCATAAGTAACAATGCACAAGCACCAGCAGAGAGACTAGATAACTGGGCGTTCCTAAAAATCAACCACTTATACTCATCAAAAAACTTCACCAAAAGAGGAAATAGACAACCTACAGACTGGGAAAAAATTTTGATTGTGACGTATCCTATCAGGATCTAATCTATAAAATCTAAAAGATACTGTGGCACCTCAACAACACAAAGACAGATAACCCAGTTTAAAAATGGGCACAGGATATGAACAGGCACTTCACCAAAGAAGACATTCAGGCGGCTAACAGATATATACAGAAATGCTCATAATCATTAGCCATTAGAGAAAAGCAAATCAAAACTACAATGAGATACCATCTCGCCTCAACAAGGCTGGTAGTAATCCAAAAAACACAAAATAATAAATGTTGGAGAGGTTGTGGAGAGGCTGGAACACTTATGCACTGCTGACGGGAATGTAAAATGGTACAAACACTTTGGAAATCCATTTGGTGCTTCCTTAAAAAGCTAGAAAAAGAAGTACCATGCAATCCTACTCCTTGGAATATATCCTAGAGAAATAAGAGCTGTCACACGAATAGATATATGCACACCCATGTTCACTACAGCACTGTTCACAATAGCAAAAAGATGGAAACAAGCTAGGTGCCCATCAACAGACTAATGGATAAACAAATTATGGTACATCCACACAATGGAATACTACCCAACCATAAAGAACAATGATGAATCCGTGCAACATCTCACAACATGGATGAATCTGGAGGGCATTATGGTGAGTGAAATTAGTCAGTCGCAAAAGGACAATTATTATATCAGACCACTATTATAAGAACTCAAGAAAAGGTTTAAACAGAGAAGAAAACATTCTTTGATGGTTATGAGGGTGGGGAGAGAGGTAGAGGGGAATTCTCTAACTAGATAGTAGACAAGAATCACCTTAGGTGAAGGGAAAGACAATACACAATACAGGGGAAGTTAGCACAACTGGACCAAACCAAAAGCTAAGAAGTTTCCAGAACACAACCACTTTGTGGGACAGAGTAACTGGGGTTGGGGTCTGGGGACTATAGTTTTGGGGGACATCTAGGTCAACTGGCATAACAAAGTTTATTAAGAAAACGTTCTGATCCCACTTTGGTGAGTGGTGTCTGAGGTCTTAAAAGTTTGCGAGCAATCATCTGAAATCCATTAATTGGTCCCAACCCACTTAAAGCAAAGGAGAATGAAGAACACTAAAGACACAAGGAAAATATTAGGCCAAGAGACAAAAGCGCTGCATAAACCAGAGACTTCATCAGCCTGAGACCAGAAGAACTAGATGATGCCCAGCTACCACCAATGACTGCTCTGACAGGGAAAACAATAGAGAGTCCCTGACAGAGCGGGAGAAAAATGTGGAGCAGAACTCAAATTCATGTAAAAAGACCAGACTTAATGGTCTGACTGAGACTGGAGGAACCCCTGAAGCCACGGCCCCTGGACGCTCTGTTAACCCAGAACTAAAACCATTCCCGAAGCCCACTCTTCAGACAAAAATTAGACACGACTATAAAACAGAAAACAATACTCGTGAGGAGTGTGCTTCTTATTTCAAGCAGACACAGGAAACCATATGGGTGGCTCCTGCCTGGAGGCAGGATGAGAAGGCAGGAAGGGACAGAAGCTGGTTGGCTGGACACGGGAAACCCAGGGTAGAAAGGGAGAGTGTGCTGTCACATTGTGTGGATTGCAACTTGTGTCACATAACAATATGTGTATAAATTTTTGTATGAGAAATTAACTTGAGCTGTAAACTTTTACCTAAAGCACAAAAAATAAATTTTAAAAAAAGATTATAAAGAAAAAAAAAGAATTCTACTGGCAAATAACACGTCTTTAATAGGCTTCGAATAATTTCATCTTTTTGGTCGGTAGAGTAAAAGTCTCTAAAAAAACAAACAAACAAACCCATTGACAATGAGTCGATTCTGACTCATGGTAACCCCATGTGTTACAGAGTAGAACTACTTCATAGCATTTTCTTGGCTGTAATCTTTATGGAAGCAGATTGCCAGGCCTTTCTTCTGTGGAGCTGGTGAGTGGGTACAAACCACCAAACTTTAGCTTAGTAGCCGAGTGCAAACCGTTTGTGCCAGTCAGGGACCTAAATAAACCAAACCAAACCATTGCTGTCGAGTCTATTCGGGCTCATAGTGACCCTACAGGACAGAATACAACTGTTCCACAGGGTGTCCAAGGCTGTAAATCTTTATGGAAGCAAACTGTCTTTATATATTATACTTTATTCCCAGAACCAAGAATTACTGCTCTAGTAACTGCTATTAACGTGTCTGTCTGTGCGGATTTAACTCCAGGTAAAATGTAAGCTATCAAGATTTCATAGTAAGTCACCACAGCATAGGAAGCCTTAAGTTGCCACATTTATCCCAAGTACACAACTCAACAGTAACCATTATTAAATCTTCATTTTGAACAGGGATATCAGATAAATCAAGTCGGGTTTTTCAAAAGCTCGGGGAGAGACTACAGCCAATTTCCAGTCATTCAAAGTCCTCTTCAGATTCTTGGGAGCAAACCAGAGGACGTGGGACTTATGCTACTGCTCTGTAAGCAATTTTGCACACTCTGCAAAAGCTAGAATCCACTGTCTACAATGTCCTGCTAGTTCCCCAAATACCTTATTTTGTCTTATCTTTCTTTTGGCTAACTCTTAGGCTGTAACACTTCACAGGCTTCAGCTGACAACAGATATCCTAAATATTTTACCTCGGTTTGGCAATATTGCAATCTGTGTAGAGAGGCCTTATGTCCCTGTGTAGCCAGGGATTGTACCAAAGCCAAAGCATCAGGTTTTCATCGTTCTTTTCATTTCAGAGGATACCAGAAAATCATGTACATACTGAATAACTATAGACTGCTTTATTGTGGCAAGTTTCTCTAAGTTTTCCTGTAAATGACTAGAGAAAATAATAGGAGAGTCTCAATACACTTAAGATGTTGCCATAAATACTTGGACTCTATAAGCAAACGTAAGCAAGACTTTAAACTCAATCAGCGGAGGAAAGGAGGAAGAAGAGAGAGAGAGAGAAGCAGGACACAGATCAACCTCACAGAAACCCTTTGAAGACCACCAGAATAGTGGTAGGATTAGGAACTACAGGAGTTAATGGAACAACTATGAATCGAAATTGACTCCATGGCAACAGGTTTGGTTTTGATTTTAAGGTCTTGTAGGAGCCCTGGTGGTAGCACAGTTGTTAAGTGCTCGGCTGCTAACCAAAAGGTCCGAGGTCTGAACGCACCAATCGACCCATGGGAGAACGATGTGGTGGTCAGGTTCCGTAAAGATTACAGCCTTGGAAGCCCTATGGGGCAGTTCTACTCTGTCCTATAGGATTGCTATGAGTTGGAATGGACTCGAAGGCACTAGTTTTGGTTTGCTTTTTTGTATTTTGTTTTTTTTAACAATCTTGTCAAATCTATGTAGCGGTCAACCATCTTTATAAAATTTACCTTCCTTCTTCCCTGGAAGTATGGAAGTATTACAGGGTTACTGCCCTTTTATTTTTTCATTATCTCTCTTTTTGTTATAATTCTTTTAATCAATTTTATTCCTTCTAACTGAGCTCTCACAAAGGATATGTGTTATTCTTTTGGTAAGCTAATTTTATTGGTTGTACATCTCAAATTAGGAGTCCCTGGGTGGCACAAATTGTTAAGGGATGAAAGGTTGCTGGTTCTAACCCACCCAGAGGAGCCACAGAGGAAAGACCTCACCATCTGTTTCTGAAAGGTCACAGCCTTGAAAACCCAATGGAGCAGTCCTACTCTGCACACATGGGGTCGCCATGAGTTGGAATCAACTCAGTGACAACTAACAACAAAAACACATCTCAAATTAAACTAGTATCATTATCTCCTAGAGTCCAGGGCGATGCTCAAATTTGTTTCAGCTTGGGGTGCTTTTCCAGCATGATGTGAGACTGCCACACTCTGCCACATCTCTTTTCAACCAGAAGGTACCCAATAACCAAACCAGGTGCCTTTTTCCAAGAGAGCTGCACAGACACCCCATCTGGACTGAAGATGAAGACTTTAATTTGCACAGAGCCTCTTTCCCTGGTGGGTTTACAGAAAAATCAGGAAAAAGTAAGAAAAGATGTCCCTCAGTCAGAGGACCTATATGTATGGGAACAGTGCAATAAAAGGGACAAGTAGAAGGCTAATCTGATATACAAACAACCTGTATTGATCTGTCACTAGATGGAAAGTGGGAAATTCACAAGGAAATTGCAGAATAAGTAGCACCAGTATTACCGGTTCCCACACCCTAAATTCCCTTAATCTCTCCATTTTTAGCCATTTCCCAATGATTGCATGGCCTTCTGGGCGTTCCTGATTCCCGTGTGCCCGCAATTTCTGCACCCTCCAGAGTCTCCTTCTGTAGACCCTCTTCCAATGTCCAGCCTTCTTGAAATAATGACATACAGTTTACCCTTCTTCCTTTGCTCTTCCTAGGTTGTCCAGAGTAGGGGTTATTCCCTTTAGTAAATAGTTCTAACTGAGCAACTAACATAGCAGTTTTCAATTTCTTATTTTCTTCTTTGTTTTTGTTGTTGTGTGCCGACAAGTCAATTCCAACCCATAGCAACCCCACAGGACGGAGAAGAACTGCCCCATAGGGTTTCCTAGGCTGTAACCTATATGGGAGCAGATTGCCAAGTCTTTTCTCCCATGGAGCTGCTGGTGGGTTTGAACCGCTGATCTTTCATTTTAGCAACTGAGCCCTTAACTGTTGCACCACCAGGGCTCCTTCTTGTCTTTATTTAGATTGTCCCAAAACAAAGTAGCTGCTGCTAAGATTTGAATAATAGTCTGGCTTTGCCAACCTATCACTTTTTCCGCAACTTAGCTGAAAATAATTATATAATGTCAAAGAAATGAAGAAGAAATTTACATAAGTCATCAAAATTAAACATTCTAAGAAAAATAAATGAGGGCTCTTTCCTTTTTTAAAAAAAAAATTTTGCACCAAGAAGAATTAAAATTTTCCTTCTGATTTTTAATTGATATTTGTCTTTATATGTCAAAGGTAAAACGTTACTCCCCTAATTACAGATGTTGTATAAGACTCTGCCCTTTGGCTGCCAGCTATGTCCTTTCTCTCTTGCTGGACTTGAAGAAGAAACCTGTCATGTTCTGAACTTCCAGTGGAGATGGCCACACATGGCAAAAAATTGCAGGCCACATTTAGGGACTGAGGTTAGCCTCTAAACAAACAGCCAGCCAAAAAACCAAACCAAAACAAAACTCTTAGCCCTATAGACAAGAAAATTGAATTTTGCCAACAAACTGATTGAACTTGCAAGTGGGTTTTCCTCCAGCTCAGCCTTCAGAAAAGAACACAGCCCAGCTGACACCTCCACTGTAGCCAGGTGAAACCTTAAAGCAAAGAAGTCAGTTGAGCTGTGCTTGGGCTCCAGATACAAAGAAATTGTGAGAATACATTTGCATTTATTTCACCTGCTAAGTTTGCGGTGATTTGTTATGCAGCAAAACTAAAGCAGGAATAGTAGTCTAGCATATTTATCCAAATATTCACTTTCTTTGGCTCTTTCCTCATTCTTTGTTACCGGGTATAGTGGTACTTTTAATAAATCAAGGGTCCATGTATAAGTGGGTCTGTTTTGGGAACCTCTATTCACTTCTATTGGTTTATTTGCTTATCCCTGCACCTATATTACAAACTCTAAGTTATTACAATTTTTAAAAATAGACCTTCATATCTAATAGGGTAGATACATATATATTCTTTTTTTTTTTTCAAGACTACATTGACTACTCATGGCCATTTTCAAGCCAATTTAAATTTTAGAAATTTAAAAATTTAAATTAAATTTTAGCTCGTCAAGTTTTATACACAAAACCTATTGGATTTCTTTTTGAGGGCGGTGGGGATGACCGTAGTCTGTAGATTAAAATTAGGCAGAATTAACCTGTTTACCATATTGGACCGTCCTCTCCATGAACATATAATTCTCTACTTTGTTAGGACTCAACTAATTTCTCTAACTAATAGTTGCATATTTTCTTCCATAGAGTTCTTACACTTTTTTAATTATATATTTTTTTAGCCAACAGGTATCTTTTAAGGTAATTTGCAATTTCTATTTTCTTTAATCAATATTACTTGCTGTTGCAAAAAAATTGTGGAAAAAAATTGTATTGATCTTATATCCAGCAACTTTAAAAAATAATTTTATACATTTAATAGTTTCTCTTTAGCAGATTTTCTTCATAAATATTCTGATCATTGATTAATATAGTTGCTATGTTTCTTATTTTCCAATGCCTTTCCCTTTGATTTCTTCTGATTTTCATTACCAAACTATGAAGTATCCTCATTAAAATATTGAGTAGAAATGGTGATAGCAGGCATTCTTGTCTACTCGCTGATGTTAAAGTAAACGCTTTCAATGTTTCTAACTTAAATATCATGTGTACTATTTTTGTTATTGTTGTTGTCTTTGTAAATATCCTTTAGTCTGTTAACTTTTATTATCATGAATGAATGTTGAATTTTAGATATGATTTTTCTTATTTCATGTTTCCATAAGGTATGCCAGCCATGGAACCATTTGCCCTCAGATCCGGTCTTCATACTTCCCCTGCCCTGTTCCTACTAAACAAAAGATGACTTCCAATTCCTATGCTCGTCAAAAATTGAATGCCAGCTCAGTTTACTCAAGAGGTGGCAACAGCAGGAGATTAGAGCCCAAGAGAATGGGAGGTCCCAGAGTTTTTCTCTTTCTCTCTCTTTTACTAAAAAAAAAAAAAAAAAAGCAAAATATCTAGTTAACCCCGAAACTAAATAACCCTCTGTTTCTTTGCTCGTATATAATTGTTCACACTCACGTGTTTGTGTGTGTGTGTATTAAAAACTTTAAAAACAGAAAGCTATAGTCTACTTGTAAAATATTGAGCAATATACATAAAGTTCTATAGCAAGACCTGGGGGAAGCAGTCCAAGTGGAACTCAGAAGGATTGTATAGCCTTAGATAGATTTATCATAAAAATATTTAAAACATCCAAATGATTCAAGACTAGAAAAAGAATAGCATATTAAATCGAAAGAATTAGAAGGGAGAAAATAATGAAGATAGATGCAGACATGATGAATTAGGAGAAGTTCACTATGAGTTGGATGTGATGGCAACGGGTTTGGTTTGGAGCCCTGGTGGTGCTGTGGTTAAGAGTCAACTGCTAACCAAAAGGTCAGCAGTTCAAATCCACCAGGCACTCCTTGGAAACCCTATGGGGCAATTCTGCTCTGTCCTATACAGTTGCTATGAGTTAGAATTAACTAGTTTGGGTTTTGTTGTTGTTGTTGTTCTTAGAGTCATCTGATGAAAGACATTCTTTAAAAAGGTTTATATACTAATTCTTATAAGTATTATCAATTACAAAAGAAAGAAATAGAAATAAGGGATATTATATAAATACAATTGTACAAAATATAACTGCAAAAGAGATTTAAAGATTATAAGAGAACACTATAAATAAGTTTTACCATTACATCGGGATAACAAATGGAGGACAAGTAAAGGTTCTAGCTATAGGATTGTTTCTGTTAATAAACTCAAAAGTATGATAGAATTAGAGAATTCCCATTCTGTAGCCCCTAATGAATTAATGGATAAAGGCAATGATCTTCAGGGACTGCCAATGTCACCACAAAGGGAAACAGCAAACATTATGTATCTCCTAATGGAAGTGCACGGTGTCATCTCTAGAGTGTTCCTGCCAATAGACAGATTAATAAGTAAACCTTAATCTGAACAAGCTTCTACCTGTTGAGGATTATGGATGCTGAGCATCAGGTATATTGGGTTCATTTTTCCATTCTCTGTACTGCCGTATATGTTTGAGAATTTCTATGATAAAATCATGCCTTTAAATTTGGAAACCTTTAAATTTGAAAGAGAACAATTTTTACCCATTCTCCCCATTGCTGTCGAGTCGATTCCGACTCACAGCAACTGTATACAGGTCCATAAAGCAACAGAAAAATGTAATCGAACAATACAAACTGAAACTGTAGCCCTAATCCAAGACACCCTCAAAATGTTGCAGGACCAGCCAGGTTTGGAGGCCCGTTACATCAAATGGTCAAAGAAAAACTAGTCACCATCCTATGTAAACTCTTCCAAACCACACAAAAGAATGGGAAATCACTCAACCACTTTAACAGACTAGCTGACCTTGATACAAAGAACAGATAAGTCTACCCCAAGAAAAGAACACTTGGGTCAGGTTCACTCACATAGAGACAATTTTCCTAAATAAATTAATATCAGATCCAATATAGCAGAGAACTAAATGAAGAAATAGGCTGTGCCCAAGGAACACAAAGATGATATCTTATTAAAAATTACTGTCAACTGAAAATCACTATGCTTGTAGAAAAAAGAGGAAATGCATTTGGCCATGTTCAGGGGTAAAGAAAAAGTCTTTGACAAAAATTTAATACAACTTCATGTCAAATTTTAGCACGTTAACATTAGAAGGGAATTTCCATTCCCTGAAATGAACTTCAACTCATGTACTTTGGACATGTTGTCAGGAGAGACCAGTCGCTGGAAAGTACATCATGTTTGGTAAAGTAGAGGTTCAGTGAAAAAGAGGAAGACTTTCAAAGCGATGGATTGACATAGTGGCTGAGACAATGGGCTCAAACACACCCATGATTGTGAGGATGGCGCAGGACCCAGCAGTGTTTTGTTCTGTTGTACACTGGGTCACTATGAGTCAAAACCAACTCAAGGGTACACAATAATCTAATCTAATATAATAATACAATTCAATATATATAATATAAAATCAGCATCAAATACATGTAAATGTGAGATGCTAGAAGCATTCCTAATGAAGTTTGGAACAGGACAATGAAGTATGGGACCACCTGTACTGTTCAAACCTGATCTGAAATGCATAGACAGTACACAGTGATACAATAGATACCAAAATAAATCAAAGATAAGAAAAATAAAAAGAAAGAGAGAATAATGGCAACAATATGTTGCTCGTATTAAAAAATCCAAAGTAACTGGCTTACAAAATATTCAAAAGTATAAAGAACTTCAGAAAGCTGGTGTATAGAAAATCCCTATAGCAAAATCAGGAGAAGAGCCACAAAATAAATAAATAAATGGAACAAGTAATGGAAAATATTCCATTCACAACACCAGCAACTTACAAAATATACCTAAAATGAAACTTAAGAGAAATGTACAATGTCTTTATAGGGGCAAATATAAAAATTTGCTGACAGACTTATGAAAAGGAAGACTCAAACAGAGCAGTATGCTATGTTTATTCATGGGGAAGAGAACATAGAAAAGATGTCAGTGTTGTTGTTTGTTGCTGTTGAGTCAATTCTGACTCATGGCAACCCCATGCCTGCAGAGTAGAACTACTCCATAGGGTTTTCAAGGCTGTGACCCTTTTGGAAGCAGACTTCCAGGCCTTTCTTCCAAGGCGCTTGTGGGGGAGTTCAAACCATCAACCTTTCTGTGGTGAGTAGTCAAGTAATTAAGCATATACACCACCCAGGGACTCCTAAAGATATCGATACTGCTTTAATTATTTACAGATTTAGAGCCTTACCTGTCGCTGCCAAGATGACAACCAATCTCAGGCTGCTATTTTCCACGTTCAAAACTAACCCTGGGGGCGGGGGGTGGGAAGAAAGGAATAAAGAAAGAACAATATCAGTAACAACAGCAAATCAACAAAAATGAGAAAGCTCTAAGGGACACTAAGCCTGTGTTGAAATAGTATGAACCTGTATGTGTGCATGTTGGGGGGGGCGGTGCCCTAAAGTTGAGACAGGTCGGTATCCTTCCATTGAAGGCAGAAGACAGAATCAGCTGGAGGACAAACTTTGTATTTCTGCCCTTGCTCCTTCCCAGTGTTGCTTGGGACAATGAATTTAGACTGCTCCATTGCTGGAATGTGAGGCAGCACCTTAGATGACATGTGGCATTACCATGGGGATAATATCAAGAGAGCACAAACCCTTGGGTTAGTTAAGACAATATGACTTCAAAGATTGTGCCAATAACCATCTGAAACCTATTTTGTGAATGAGGACTGGCCTTTTTCATAATTATTTTAATCGCATATAGAGAATGGAGTAAAATCGAATAGCGAGTATCACAGGGATCACACATATTAAGGGTAGAAGTTTGTTCTGGAAACTTTTGCGCACAGCCCTGACGTCAGCCAAAGAAGCTGTCAGGTAAGGCTTTGCTCCCTTTCCTCTTGGGGATTGGAGAGTCTTGTTGGGGAGCAGGAAGGGAGCAGCTGAAGTCAGATTAGGGATGAGCTGGGGCACTGCCAGAAATCAGTATGAGGTCCCTGAATGTGAAATGAGGGGCTCCACCCTCCAGAAGATAGGGGATCCCATAGAGCCAAAGGCTCCCGGGCCCCTCCGGGTGGCAGCCATCTTGGGGCGCCCCAGGCCGAAGTGGTCAGATGAGGTATACACACCCTTCTACATCAGGAGTCTCAGGGAGTTGCGGTCTTTGGTCTGAGAGGAGTGGCCAGAGGTCAGAAGAGGAGAGGCAGCCCACCAACCAGCAAAAGTCAAGCTAAGATTCTGAGTGAGGTTTCCATCCACTCCAGAAGAGAGGGGCCCACAGAGCCCCGCCCCCTCAGAGATCCACCCCCACAGAGACCCGCCCCCAAGGAGCTTAGCCCCTCCTGTCAGCCTTGGGAGGGAGAAGTTCCAGGTCATGTGAAGAGTCAATAAAAGGCCCCCATGTGGCTTCTGTGGAAACACTTACCCCGCACACCCAGGAAAAGAGGGAGATCTATAGAGCCCCACCCCTGCTGTCAGGCATGGTAGGGCCCAGGTGGGCGTGGCCAGAAGTGACAGGCAGGCTTCCCCTGTTGGACAGACACAGTGAGGGGCAAGGCCTGGGTTTGAGGTGCAGCCTTTGTCCAGCAAAGGGAGGAGTTTCCGGACCAGTCAGGTGTCAAGGCAAGTATCCTGAGTTAGAACTGCGGGCTACGCTCATGGGAACAGAAGAGACCCCACAGAGCCCCACTCCACCCCGCTTCTCTGTTGGCCATAGGAATCCCCAAGCATGGCTGTTAGGCCCAATGCCCCATCACTGCTGCCTCCAGGTCCAAGAGTATGAAGGCCTTGGTCTGAGGCTGGTGGTCTCAGGCCAGTAGATGGAGAAATCCCAAGCCCTGTATGGAGTCAAGGAGATGCCTGAGAAGACTCCATACCCTAGCACAGGGGGGGGCCAGGACCACCTACATTAATCACCCTGGGAGGGTCAGGGCAGGGCTCAAGTCTGAGGTGCCCCCCCCACTTTGTCCGCAGGAATCTCCCGGAGTTGGGGGCCTTGGTCTAAGGGTTTAGCCTTCTGTCAGCAGAGGGAAAATTTCCAGGCATTCCAGGAGTCACGGTGAGGACCTGAAGGGCTGCAGAGATCTCTCATCACATAAAATGGGGGGCACGTCCGAATCCGTCAGCCATCGCAAGCCCAGGAATAGATGTCAGGTGGACACATGCCTCAGTTCCTCTCTGGGAATCACAGAGAAAAAAGGGCTCTGGTTTGAGGGAGTGGTGACATGTCAGCAGAGGAATGAAACTTAGTCCTTCCTTGGAGTCAAACGGAGGGTCTTGAGTGAGGAGTGGCAGGTCTTTTCACCCTAGGACCTCAAGCTGTACTGTCAGCACTGGCGTCCCCTGCCAGGGGTAGTGGGCTGATGTTCCC
>NW_004444545.1:5066-9019 GCF_000243295.1 Trichechus manatus latirostris | reverse complement strand
ATTCTTAGTGGTTGAAAGGTCTGTCAACCTTCTAAGTAGTAGGGGCTGAGGTGGAGCTGGAGGAAACGAAATGTGTATCTTCTTTGTGTTCCTGTTGTACATGAGTAACTTATAGTTCTTTCTCTCTCTCTGTTGTGCCTTTTAATATAAGGTTTGTTTTGCTTCAGAATGTAAGTTTATGAATGGCATGGTCATTACATTTTTTTGTTGTTTATCATGTTTAAGACCTAGAGTTTCAGTATTGGTAAAACAACTTAAAAAATCTTCAGTATTTTCTTTATGTTCTAGAATACTGGATAACATAGTATTGGAATAGGGATTTTCATAGAAATGTAAGAGAACCCCACATTAAAATAGTTAGGATTGCAAAATGGATGGAAAAAATCTAAAAAGTGAATGGTGACAATTCTTGGTTTCCCTTATCCATTTTAATGTTTCTTTTTATAAAATTAATAGATACATATATATGTGTGTATATATATATTTATAGATACACACAGATGTTGATTAGATTACCTTATTTAGGAGTGTTTTTTGTTTTGTTTTTGAACTAGAGCATTGCATATTTTATGATATCTCCTGGATTTAAAAAAGACTGTGATGAAACGGTTTTGTTATCTGAGTTCAAAATAATCATATTATAACTGCCTTTTGTTAAACACAATATTTCCCAATCAGTTTCCCAAGTGCTTTCTATTATACCCCATACATCCCCACAATTGGACAAGAGAGGGCTTATAATCTCACTCTGCAGATGAAGCACTTGCATACTTCTCAAGTTCACAGGGTTAGTAAGTGACAGGCCTGGACCAGATCCCTGGTCTGAAACCATCTGGAGCCCACACTGTTCCACTCCCAGCCAGAGGCTGACCTTGTGTCTCTTAATTCATTTTTCTCACCACTACAAAATGTATCTCAGTGGATATAGAAGGACTCTGTGCCCAATTACTGGGGTGAAAAACATTGCCAGAATAATAAGAATACCAAAATAAATTAGAGGTATGCATAAGAAGAACAGATAATAATCGGCAATATTATCATCTATATATTGCCTGGTGATATAGCGGTTAAGAGCTCAGCTGCTAACCAAAAGGTTGGCAATTCAAATATACCATCCGCTCCTTGTAAATCCTATGGGGCAGTTCTATTCTGTCCTGTAGGGTCACTATTAGTGGGAACCAACTCGATGGCACCTAACAACACAACAACATATGCAGTGTCAGATAACCTCAAAAGATCAGGGGCTCACAAAATCATGCTGGACTATCCCTTCTCTGTAGAAAATAAATGTTTTAGAACATAAGTTACATAAAAGACTGTCAGGGTGGTGAAGAGAAGGAACAGTTCAGCATGTGTTTTCTCTCTGACAGCCCACCACCCATCCTGGGCCTCCTGCCTTGTGCTGCAGTGTGTCATCCCACATCACTCTGGTACAGGGACCCATTCTCTGCAAGGTGTGCAGTAGGGAAACTGCTCAAGAGTTTTAGGGATGTGACATTTCATAGGAAGCCTTTCATTAAAGAGATAGGAGCCAACATGAAGACCCCAGTGAATGAAGACTGAGAACATTACCAAGAATATCGCAGGTCACATAGGGAACAGCCCTGACTGCACTCAGACCTAGACGGCCTTAGGCAGGATTGTCAAGCTGAGTGTCCTCTTACTTACTCTTCAGGAGTCTCAGAGACCCAAGAACATTGGTCTAAGTGGATGTAGAAAGAGATTTGCAGGGTCTACCAGGAATCAAGATGAGGACCCTGAGTAAGGACTGAGGGAAATTTTCCCCAGAACATGGGTCGCCAGAGAGCTTTGCTGCCACTGTCAGTTTTGGGAGACCCCAAGCAGGGGAATCTAGATGTGGTGACCCCTGGTGTTCCTCCCTGAAGACTCAGGGACCACTTCAGAGATCTCAAGAAATTGAGGACCTTGGTCTGAGGGTAGCAACCCCTGGTCAACCAAGGGTGGAGTCCCAGAACTTGTCAGGTGTTAAGGTGAGGACCCTGAATGAAGAATGAGGGAAACACCCACCCCAGAACAATGGGGACCCACTGGGCAGCCATGAGCAGAAGTATCTGGCTAAGATACCTCCTCATTTCTCATTTCCTCTGGGGGGGGATGTCTCAGGTAGGTGAGGACCTTGGTGTATTGGTGGTGACACACATTCTGCAGAAGAAGAAGTTCCTAGTACGCCCTAACTGGAATTGAGGTGAGGAACTTGAGCGCTGATGAGTGGATCCCTCCCACAACAGAAGGGGCTACACAGAGCCCTGTCCCTGCTGTCAGGCATGGAAGGCCGTAGGCAGGAATAGCCAGATGTGGCACACTCTTACTTCCCCCATCTAGAGACTCAGGAAGGTAAGGCCCTTGTTTTCAAGCTGAAGGACTAAGGTCAGTAAAGGGAGGATTCCCAGGCTCTGATATATACCAAGATGAGGATTCTGAGTGACAAGCAAGGGAACCTCAGACTATAGAACAGTGGCGTCCCATAGAAACACACCCGTGCCGTCAGCCCTCAGAAGAACCAAACAGACGTGGCTCATCCTGAAGGCTGCCTTGGAGGTCCCAGGAAAGTGATGACCTTGGTCTGAAGGTCCTGGTACCAGATCAGCCAAGGGTGAGGACTGAGGACTGACTGTCAAAATGAGAACCTTGAGTGAGGACACAGGGGACTATTCCCCCCAGAAAGAAGGAGGCCAGCACAGAGTGTCACCCTACTGTCAGCTCTGGAAGGCTCAGGGCAGAGTTGTCAGGCTTTAGTGTCTGCTCATTTCCTCCAGGGATGGTGTCAGGGATCTGAGGGCCTTCGTCTGTGGCTGGAGGGCTCAGATGGGCTGAGAAAGGAGTCTCAGATCTTGGCTGAGTGAGAACGAAAGGGGCCACTGATCCCAGGAATGTGGGGTCTCATAGTCTCACCCCTGCTACCATTCCAGGGAAGCTTTTTTAAGCCTCCGTGGCCTCAGGAAGGTGAGGGCCTTGATTTGATGGGAGGGGACTCAGGTTAACAAAGGGAGAATTTCCAGGTAGTACTAGTAGTCAACGTAAGAACCCTAAGAACTGCGAGGACCACCCATTCAATAACAGAATCTCTCCCATTTTGTCAGCCCTGGGAGGCCCTAAGCATAAATGTCAGCCAGAGTTGCCGCTCAATTCCTCCTTGGAGAACGGTCCCAGGTCAGCAGTGGAAAGAAGCTTGGCCCTTCCAAAAGTCAGTTTTAAGACCCTGAGTAAGGATGGTAGGACCATTCACCATAGGCCCTCAACTTGCCTGCTGCAGCTTTCAGCTTTGAAAGAACCTGGGCAAGTGCGGCCTGATAAGACGAAACTAGCTTCCTCCTATTTGGTCTCAGAAAGTGCAGGATTTGGTATTAGAGACAGGAGTGAAGTCAAGAGAGAGGGAGTCCCAGGCCCTGTCCAGAGATAAGCAAGAACCCTGAGTGAGGACTGAGGGGACCACCTACTGCTGAATGGAGGGAACAAGGCAGAGTCTGGCCCTGCCCCTGCTTTCAGCCCTTGTAGGCCCAGGGAGGGCTGTTAGTATGAGGCCCCCTCACTTCTGTTCACCAGGTCGAAGGGAGGGGAGATTCTTGGTCTGAAGATGCAGCCACTGGTCGGCAGAAGGAAGGAGTCCCAGCCCCTACATGGAGCTAAGTGAGGACCCTGAATGAGGACTGAGGTCTCCAAGGAACCCAGGATAGAAAAGGCCCCACTGCGCTGTCAGCACTGGGGGTCTACACCCTACCAGGGGTGATGACTGGGCTGACCCTTCCTTTTCTCCTAGAGGGTCCCAGGGAATCTGAGGTGTCAAGTTCAGAGAAGCAGAGGGGAGTGTGCCCAGGCCCTGCCAACGGTTGATATGTTGGCCATGAAAGTGGACTGAGAGGACCCCTTGACCCCAGTACAAAGGAGCCCCTGCCAGCCCTTGTTGTCACCCCAGCAAGCCCTAGGCAGGGCTG
>NW_004444545.1:0-1063 GCF_000243295.1 Trichechus manatus latirostris | reverse complement strand
CAGTATTTTGCCTGATTTGCTTTTCTTTTTCTTTGTTGTTAAAACCAAAACCTCGCTGCTGTGGAGTTGATTCCGACTCATAGCCACCCTACAGCGATCCTACAGGACAGAGAAGAACTTCCCCATAGGGTTTTTGCAGTCAAATCTGCCCTGACTCATGGTGACCCAAGGTGTTACAGAGTAGAACTGCTCCACAGGGTTTTCTTGGCTGTTATCTTTACAGAAGCAATGAGCCAGGCTTTTTCTTCCACAGAGCAGCTGGGTGCATTGGAACCGCCAACCTTGAGGTTAGCAGCCGATTGTAAACCATTTACCACCTACGCTCCTTTTCCTTTGTCCTAATCCAAAAAACTCAAACCCATTGCCTTCAAGACGATTTGGACTTACAGCTGCCCTACAGGACAGAGTAGAACTGCTCCATGGGGTTTCCAAGGCTGTAGTCTTTACGGAAGCCTACTGCCACTTCTTTTTCTCCTGGAAGGTACTGGGGGATTCCTACAGCCAACTTTTGGGTTAGCAGCCAAGCACTTAACCCTTGTGCCATGGAGGCCTCTTTTGTTTGTCCTACAGTGCTGTGTTTTTGATTTTATTTTTAAGTCTTTCGTCCAATTTGAGTTAATTTTGGTGCATGGTGTGAGGTATGGGTCTTGTTTCAGTTTTTTGCGGATGGATATCCAGTTATGCCAGCACCATTAGTTAAAGAGACTGTCTTTTCCCCTATTAAGGGACTTTGGGCCTTTGTCAAATATCAGCTGCTCATAGGTGGATGAATTTATGTCTGGATTCTCAGTTCTATTCCATTGGTCTATGTATCTGCTGTTGTACCAGTACCAGGCTGTTTTGACTACTGTGGCGGTATAATAGGTTCTAAAACCAAGTAGTGTGAAGCCTCCCACTTTGCTCTTCTACTTGAGCAATGCTTCACTTATTTGGGGCCTCTTCCGTTTCCATATGAAGTTCGTGATTTGTTTCCCCATCTCATTAAAAAATGCCATTGGAATTTGGATCGGGATTGCATTGTATCTGTAGATCGCTTTGGGTAGAATTGACATTTTCACAATGT
>NW_004444544.1:39628-41212 GCF_000243295.1 Trichechus manatus latirostris | reverse complement strand
AATATTGGCAGCAATTCTAGGTCTTGTGACTTATCCATTAAGCAATTTATTGTGTGTCTATTAAGTTCAAGGCCCTGTGGAGGACACACAGATCCACAGGAGAGTCCCCAGCCTCGAGATACTGAGAAGCTGGTTGCGAAGCTAGGACAAAGAAGACTGCTAGGGTTGAACCCTGAAGCTACTCTGCAGACCCCCCTAGTAAACCAGACAGTGAGGGCTTCTCAGTCAGGTCTTTTTGGTAAAGTAATAGGTCACCCAAATAAGTGTCCTGTAAAAGATTTGGGGACATTTTATGAGAGACAATCATTTGTAGTACAAATTCCCTTTCACTAGTCAACCCAACAAAATCTATGCATTTCTTAAACGTATTTCAGGAGATTTTCTGATCTCCACTAAAAATGACAGTTTGCTTATTTTTCAGTCTCTCTCCACATAACAGTATTTCATCAAGTCCCCCTGAGCTTCCTAAATAGCTGCAGGGTTTTTGGGCACAGCACAGAGAGAGTAAAACAGGCTAAAGGACCCAGGCCTGAGAAGGATGCATTGTTTGTATTTCTCTACAATGCGACCTTGAAACAGTTCAGTCGCTTGTGTCCCGGATGGTGTTCACCTCTGCCAGGGTTGGTCACAGTGATGTTATCATCATAACACATCTTCACCTTTACCACCGCATCAAACAAAAGCTGATCTCCATGAAAAAGAGTTAAAGTGCTTCTGATGTCAAAGATTCATTTCCAAGGTGCCACTCTAAAAAGGGAAACTAAGGCAGCAAGGGGAGGGGTAGTTTTCCCCGCATGTGGAACGTGAGCCAGGGTCTAGGCATTCTGGTTTCTATTAAAGTAAGGTCAGTAGATAAATAGGGGCTGTTACAGTCATTCGCATTTACCAGGCCAGAAACAAACCCTGCCCCCAGAAAACCAGCCAGACCTATAAGAAACAAGGCAGTGGATCGCTGTTGTTGTTAGGTGCTGTTGAGTCAGTTCTGACTCATAGTGACCCTATGTACAACAGAACGAAACATTGCCCGGTCCTGCACCATCCTGACAATCGTTGCTATGTTTAAGCCCACTGTTGAAGCCCGTGTGTCAATCCATTCTCTTTGAGGGTCTTCTTCTTTTTCACTGACCCTCTACTTTACCAAGCATGATGTCCTTCTCCAGGGACTGGTCCCTCCTTATAATATGTCCAAAATACATGAGATGAAGTCTCTCCATCCTTGCTTCTAAGGAGCACTCTGATTGTACTTCTTCCAAAACAGATTTTTCATTCTTCTGGTAGTCCATGGTATATTCAATATTCTTTGCCAATACCATAATTCAAAGGCATCAATTCTTCTTCAGTCTTCCTTATTCACTGTCCAGCTTTCACACGCATATGAGGTGACTGAAAATACCATGGCTTGGGTTGGGCACACCTTAGTCTTCAAGGTGACATCTTTGCTTTTTAACACTTGAAAGAGGTCTTTTGCAGCAGATTTGCCCAGTGCAATGCATCTTTTGATTTCTTGACTGCTGCTTCCATGGGTGTTGATTGTGGATCCAAGTAACATGAAATCCTTGACAACTTCAATTTTTCTCCATTTAT
>NW_004444544.1:0-8584 GCF_000243295.1 Trichechus manatus latirostris | reverse complement strand
GCTGGTTGAATAGAAACAACATGGTGAAAAATGCCACTCAAGTAACTCTGGGAGAAGTTTTTATCTAGGGGCTCTGTCTTAGTTATCTAGTGCTGCTATAACAGAAATACCACAAGTGGATGGCTTTAACAAAGAAAAATTTATTCTCTCACAGTTTAGGAGGCTAAAAATCCAAATTCAGAATGCCAGTTCCAGGGGAAGACTTTCTTTCTCTGTCAGCTCTGGGGGAAGGTTCTTGTCATCAATCTTCCCCTGGTCTAGGAGCTTCTCAGCACAGGGAGCTTGGGTCCAGAGGACACGCTCACTCCCGGCTCATCTTTCTTGGTGGTAGGAGGTCCCTATCTCTCTGCTTGCTTCTCTCTTCTTTTATCTCCTGTAAGATAAAAGGTGATGCAGGCCACACCCCAGGGAAACACCCCTCACATCAGTTTGGGGCTGTGACCTGAGTAAGGGTGTTGCATCCCACCCTAATCCTCTTTAACATAAACTAATCTTGCCTCATTAACCACAGGCAGAGATTAGGATTTATAACACATGGGAAAATTACATCAGATCACAAAATGGAGGACAACCACACAATACTGGGAATCATGGCCTAGCCATGTTGACACACATTTTGGGGGGACACAATTCAATCCATAACAGGCTGGGAAGCCATTTCCATGGGCTTTCAGGGCAAGAGGCACTCTGTCCTCTCTGCACCCCAGTTCCCCAACCTTCTTGGGGGCTCATCCATCCAGCTGGGGCAGACCCTCACTGGACCTTTGGAAAACTGCTGCTTGTTTTCAGTCACAGGATTTGGGCACACAGACATTTTCCAGACCCCATCACTTCATGAACACGCCACTCTGAAGCAGGCACTTTCGCCTCCGTCCTTTATTCAGTTAGCTGGGCCTCCCGAAGTCCTCTGTGCTTCTTCTCTCTGGGAGCCTTCTTCCAAATTACAGTAGGTGTCAGGTTCAGAGGGGCTCAACTTTGCCTGAAGTAATCAGCAGACTTCAAACAGAAAGCACTTTGGTTGGAAGTCTAATTAAGAGCATTTGAAATACCTATTTATTTTAAAAGCATACTATCCCAATTAGAGAAGAAGTGTTAACATCTCCCAGCTGCCATTTTGAGATTACATGCCGTGTTGCCGTCCAAACTCCTTAGAAGGCTGTCTAACGGAGGTTTGGAACTGCCTGTGCTCATGTGTCCCAGGTGACCACATTTCAGACGGCATTCTTCTCACTGAGAGAAACCTCTTGAAGCAACAGATTGTTTATATAGCCGTTTCCTGTCTTAACCCTCTCAGCCTTCAGGCTAGAGTTTAGGCTGTTGAAGTCTGCAAGACTAAAAGCAACTCATATATTTGGATTCCCTGATGTTCTGTAATTTTGACTTCAGATGTGGGAATAGAGCAGAGACTAAATATAATATTGCCCCCTTCTATTGCTTTGTCTTTTGTCTGTCTTGTGTTCCTTCCCCGCTTTTGTTGTTTCCTTTGCTTTTCCTTGTCTTCACTTTCCCACCCCCTACATTTTAAGTATTCCATTTATTTCTTTCTCTTGCCTAAGCGTTCCTAAGTCTCCATGAGAGTGTAAGAGTTTTGGGGCGGTTGGGAGGAGAATAAGCAAGTCTGAGGAGGAGAGGTTGTCTCATATATTTTGCACGTGAATATGTCTCTACATGTATGAGTAGACATGTGCCCAGGGAAATTGTATAAAAAGGCAATCCCATATCCCAAAGGAATGAAGATTCCAGTGATGAAGGGCATCAGTTGGAAGAGATGATGGTGGGAAGCCATGTCCAGGTGTGTGCTGGAGCTAGCTCATTCCAGATAATAAGAGTCAAGTGTTAAAGTTTCAGGAATTTTGTGAGCCATCTGTTAAACATCGGAGCCCTGGTGGCTCAGTGGTTAAGAGTTTGGCTGCTAACCAAAAGGTCAGCAGTTCAAATCCACTAGCTGCTGTTTTGGAAACCCTATGGGGCAGTTCTACTCTGTTCTATAGGGTCACCATGAGTCAGAATTGACTCGATGGCAAGCCACTATTAAAAATTAAATCATATAAACTTACAAATAAATTATATTTAAAATAAAGATAATAAATACTCAAAACTTATCACTTCCTAATTAACTTACTACATTTCACTATTATCTATGCTCTTGAGATTATTTACGTCTGTTGATTATATCCTTAGAATGGAAATACCACAGAATGGTGTGCTATTGCGCATCACTTTCCAACTCCACGTTCAGTGATGAAACGTTGGTAGCTTGAAACCAGCCATGGTGGGAGTATTTACACCATTGAAATTGGCAAATGTTACAAATCAGGGCCTTTTGTGTGTGTGTGTTCCAGCGAGCCAGCCATTAAACATTTACCAGCACACCACTGGCATCCACACAAGTGCCCATGTAAAAGGCCAGCTCTGTGCATGTGTGCGCATGCTCTTATGAAAACTTCTACTCGCCTTCCTGGCTGACAATCCAGATCATCACTCTGTCTTCATTTACCGCCCACCCAAGGTACATCAGGAAGCATAAACATCACTGAACTCTGGTCCTTTAGAAAGTCACTGGGCAGGAAAACTAAAGGCAGAAATGAGGCAGGAGAAGCATTGGACCCGGTGAGCCCAGGATGTGACGGCTGGAGATGGGGGCAGGAAGGAGTCTTCTTTTAAGAGTTACATCAGTGACCACAAGTTGACCCATTCTCAGACAGTCAACAAACTTGAGAAAGTTACTGATGGACTTCGAGTAGGACCTACTCCCACATACTGTTTCAGGAAACAAAACAATGTTATTTTAAAACTAAACTTCATTTGGAAATGATACTAACTTAACTAGATTCAGCTAGCTGAGTTGAGAGTGCTTTGCTGAATTCCATTGTGTGTTTTTACAACTTCATTGTACTGGCTGCCCTAAATGGTATAGTATTATCAATAATGCAAATGAGACTAATCAGCAAACATTGCTGAGTGTTTGCCTCGTGCCAGTCACAATTCTAGGCTCTTTGTGTGTGTTTTCTTCTTGAATGCTCACAAAAACCTTCCATGATCCCCACTGTACCGTTAAGTCCCAGGGGGTTAAGTAAGCCTCCCTAATTTTTCTCAGCTAAGGATGCAGACCCAGGCAGCCTGACTCCAGAGCATGTGCTCCAGCCACTGTACACACTGTCCGTAACACTTTGAGCTCACAGAGAGGCATACAGCCAGTGCCTGCCCTCAAGTAGTTTCCAATCTAGCAAAGATGAGGCAATATATACATTAAAAGATAACCTCTTTCTTAAAGTTTAGAGTTATACGCATATGTCCTTGCATTCACTGTCTTCTCCACTTTAGCCTCAAAATCAGTTCAACCTTGACCTCCTCCATGTAGCCTTCTCTGACATTTTCTTTCCCAGTTGGAGTAAGTCTGCTTTGTCCTCCAGCCTCATGTATCTCTGTTAGAGGACTGACCTGGTTTTGTGATTATTTCTTTCCATACCTATTCTGCCCACTAGAATGTGAGCTCCTGGAAAGCTGGGTCCAGTTGAATTCATCTTTGTATCCCTAGCAGCCAGCACGGGCAATAAATAGGTGTTAATCAATGGCCAAATGAATGCTTCCCCAGATGACTTCCAGACTCACACATCTTGCAAAAATACAATGAGACATTTGAACATAAAATAAAATAAGTCCATTTAAAAGAAGTAGAAGGAGTAAGTGCTTTTGGACTCCACAGCTGAGCAAATTATAAAACCCACGCAATAAATCTGGCGCTCTCTTGTCTAGCCGCTAAGCAAAAACAGAAGCAGCCAGAGTTACATAGTTTTCATTTTCTGACAACAGGAAGTGTACTAACTAATTTATCTGCAGAAATAGAATTTCTCCCTGGAACTAAACACAAAGCAGAATTTATCAGGTGGATCCTTGTATAAAGGACACTGAGTGACATAGTGAATGATGTCTTCAACTGCAGTTTTTCAAAAGATACCAAAATGTTGTTCGACCAGATGATTCTTGTATCGACCCTCCATAAAAGCAAGAGGCCTGACATTACAGCATAACTCACTGAAAGCATTTATGTGAGCGGCCGAGGTAATAGGATCCAGGTACTCTGCTTTCTGATGGTTGCACCCAACAGGAATAAAACAGAAAGATCCAGCCCTGTGAACAGGGGCATGGCCTCTCCATCAATATCTTTTCGGAAACAATATTTGATCACGGACTGGATCTCATTCAGTTCACAGTCAAAACTCTAATGAATGCCTGTGGTTAAAATTTAAAAGACACATTTCACTACCAAGTAGTATGTGAACCATGTCAGGTAAGAGGGACAGGTCATCAGAGCTTTGGGAATTTACTAGAGGGAGTGGCCCCTAGGGGTTGTCACAGATTCCAGGGTCTGGGCTGAGCCTTGAAGAGTGAGCAAGAATCAGAACAGAGGAGTGAGGTGGTATTGTGGTGGTGGTGGTGTGTGGTGTGTGTGTGGTGTGTGTGTGTGTGTGTGTGTGTGTGTGTGTGTGTGTGCACATTGAGTGTGGGGTGGGGGGGTGATTCTCTCAAAGAGGCAATTTGAAGTAGTTGGAGAGAAAGCTTAAAATGGTAGTTAGGGCCAGCTCATTGAGAGCCTTGAATCTGAGTTTTTGTCTTACAGGCAGTTGAACCATTGAACATTTTTGAGCAAAGAAGTCTTGGTCAAAGAAGCCTTTTAGGAAAGAGAAAGCCCCTATGCACTGACTCGAGTTCCTGAGTATTTGCTAACTGACTGAAGAGTAAATAATATGTATACCCGCCCCCTCACTCTCCCCAAGCCTTCACTGTACACCTGTACTGGGCTTTTTCATAGAGAGAGGATCTAACCTTCTTCGGGTGCACACACTTCCAGCCCAAGCCCGGGACCCCCGCCGCGGAGGGAGAACCCTTGAGTTCTCCTAATCCTCTCTGAGTAAACCTGCCTGGGGCTTTGCTGAGCTAAATCTGAGATACCCTGGGGCGATCCATACTGATCACACACCACTCTAACCTGGCCTGGCCACTGGGGGTACATGGTCAGTCAGTTATTTTGTTCTATTATAAGTGGAAAGGGAGCCCTGGTGGCGCAGTGGTTAAGAGCTTGGCTGCTAACCAAAAAGGTCAGCAGTTCAAATCCACCAGCCGCTCCTTGGAAGTCCTACGGGGCAGTTCTACTCTGTCCTGTAGGGTCACTAGGAGTTGGAATCAACTTGATGGCAACTGCTTTGGTTTTTTGTTTTTTGCTTTTTTTTGGTAGGTGGAAAGGGGGGAAATCACAGCCCTTGAGAAGCTCACAAATGTGTCCAACACAGCAGTTGGAAGACAGCACACCTTTCTCTGCATTTATCCCTTGACCCAACTTCTGTGAACACATAACCTACTAGAAAGTCCTATTTCCTTCATTTGCCAGCATGTTTCACATACTGTTATAGAAAATAGCTATAATAATAATGATAAATAAAAAGAAAATATCCACAGACATGGTATTGGGAGTTTCCAAACGAGGTCTGAGATTTCCCCACAAATACTAGCCTTTTAGATCCTAGTCCTCCTTCCCCCTCCTCTCCCCATCCTCTCCATCCCAGGAGCAAAGATCCCTTGGACAAATGAATAGAAATGGTCCATTGTGGCCCCAGTGTCACGTGGGGCCCTTGGATTGCCACTGGATGGCATGCACTGTGAGCCCTGGGAGCCAGGCAGCAACAGCACTGACTCGCCTGCAGGGGCCTGAGGGACTGAGAGAGACCACAGCTGACAGCTCCCTATTTTATTGCAGCTCTTTTCTCCCAAACACAATTCCTGCAGTGACCTCTGGTGGCATCCTTGTTGTTCTCCAAAGAGAGGGCTTGGCTGTTGCTATTTTCCCGCATTTGGTGTTAAATTATTTAAGACTGAATCTTGAAATGCTTTTTGGAATTCTGCACCTGGGGACAACAATTTTGAGAGAAAGCAAAAGGCCAGACTGTCATCCATTTATACAATAGACTTCATGAGCACTTAGGATAATCCAGACAGTATGTGAAACTTGGAATTCCAGAATGTGGAGAGGAACCACTTGACTGAGACACAACTAAACGGGCTCTCCCGGAATCATCTAGCACAGTGGTTTTCAATGTCTGTGATCTTTCAGAAGTAGATCACCAGGCTTTTCTTCCAAGGTGCCTCTGGGTAGGTTTGAACCACCAACGTTTTGGTTAGTAGCCAAGCACTTAACCATTTGTGCCACCCAAAGCAACCTCTATTTCTCTTTTTGCCATTAAGCTTTTGTTTAAAGAAAGGGTTCTGCAGCTTCTAACACGTCTTCCT
Source organism: Trichechus manatus latirostris (assembly GCF_000243295.1). Lineage (NCBI taxonomy): Eukaryota > Metazoa > Chordata > Mammalia > Sirenia > Trichechidae > Trichechus > Trichechus manatus. Next base: position 2,299 of record NW_004444544.1, on the reverse strand, counting down.
CCCTTCAGACCTTGTGGCTCTGTTTTAGACGTTTCCAAAGGCACATAGTCCAGTCTTCCCTTCTTCAGAACTGTCTCGGCTTCTTTTGGGCTCACACAGAACTCTGTATATACCTTCAGGATAGAACTTAACACATTGTATGGCAATTATTTATCTTCTTATCCATCTCTCCATTGGACAGAGTATCTTTATTTCCCCCAACACCGAGCATAGCGGTTGGCACAGAGTAGGTCCTCCATAAATGTGTTTATTGAGTAAATCAGAAGTTGAGATCTGTAAGGGATCACATTTTTGCCTTAAAGATGTGCCAGGAACCAGCTGAGAGGCTTTGTGCCTAGGTTCCAATGTCTGTAAACAGAGGTGGTTGAACCAAATGATATTTGCAGTGTCTAGCACCATCCCTGAGACTTAGCTGGCATTCACTAATTGCTTGTTGAATGAACAAACGAATTCCTAATACCCTTCAGCTCTCAGGTGCTCAAGGTTTACCTGTTTGTGAGTGCAGATTTCCTTAAGACATTCGGGAAACAGAGTCTTGGTAAGGAGACATGTGAGTGCTTTGAGATGATTTTATCCTATCATAAATGAATGATAAAAATGTTGACCTGTTGGAATAAGACAGCATATAAAGGAAACAACTGCCTCAAAGGCTGGTTCCAAAAAAACTTAGGCAGCTCTGTAAGGCCACTGATTAAGTCTAACCACTGAGTAGATTCTAATTCACAGTTGTCTTTCTCCCTCTTGTAAATATAGGGCTAGCTTCAGTAGCACGAGGTCCTTGGCCAAATTTCCAGACTCAAGATGGAGGCTGGGAGTGAGGAGTACCCAATCTATTTCCCTGCCCAGTTCCCAATTGCCAAGACTCCAGACTCTGTGTAGTTGCAGACTGTGTCACCAGCCATGCTGGAGACCAGAGGGAAGCTGTATGTTTCAGCCCTAGTGCCAGTCTAGGACTGCAGCTGTGGTTTAGTTAAAAGAGTGCTCGCCTTGGAATCAGGAGAGCCCTACTTGAATCTTGCCTCTATCATTTGCTAGCCATGTGACCCATGGTCTGTTAACTTCCATTTCCTCATCCGTGAAAGAAAAAGTCTACCCCACAGGACTGGTCTGAGTGTTGAGTGAGGTATGTATGTGATGGAACCAAGGACAGAGTAGGTGCTCAGCAAATCATCGTGGAATCTGAATCTGAGTGCAAGGAGCCAAATGAACCAAATGCCTGGGCAGTGGGCACAGCTCCCTCCTCACAGAGCCTACCATGGCTCTGAACTACCAGGACTAATTGGCACAGCTGGTGGAGGTCACCACAGTCCCACAGTCCCACAGAACCATCAGCAACATCTCTTTAACCATATTTGCTATGCGCACCATTAATTGCTCTTCCTTGCAAAAATACAATCAAGACCCAGAAGGGGCTGTCTGTTCCTTTGAGTGAGAGGCGTTTGACTGTTGATGATCCTGTTACCAGTTGCGGGAGCCATTTTTTTTAATTAGGCAAATGATGAAACAAAAGTAACACAGAAACCATTTATAGGCCTTTGAACAAATTAGGCATTTGATCAAGCGTATAGAGACAAAATTCTAGCCTTTTGACTTCATCTGCTAGACTAGAATGTATTATGGCTTGCGAGTGGCCCTCCGTCTGCCTTCTCTTTTCCTTATACATGATGAAAATCACCGTTTGTGCTAGGTAAAATCAGCCAGACAAAGGACTTGGTGGTTCCTAGCAGCAGCTATGTTGCATGCGTAATAGAGCTGGGTAAGTCTCCCCAAAGAAGTTGGTGGTGAGTTTGGGGAAGTCCTACCAAAAGGATGCCAGGGTTGTCTGTGCCCAAATACACACGATGCGGTCTGTGTGTTCTAAACAATCAACAAAAATCTTTTAGTGGTGTTTTGAAAATAGTGATGTCTATTTTGGAAACCATGAGGGAGCTGTTATAAGGAACTAGGGGTCCCTTCAAAGGTGCGCTTGACCCAAGCCATGATGTTTTCAATCACCTAATAAGCATGCGAAAGCTGGGCAATGAATAAGGAAGACCAAAGAATGATCAGTGCCTTTGAATTATGGTTTTGGCAAAGAATATTAAATATACCATGGACTGCCAAAAGAATGAACAAATCTGCCTTGGAAGAAGTACAGCCAGAATGCTCCTTAGAAGCAAGGATGGCGAGACTTCGTCTCACATACTTTGGACATGTTATCAGGAGGGAGCAGTCCCTGGAAAAGGACATCATGCTTGGTAAAGTAGAGGGTCAGCGAAAAAGAGGAAGACCCTCAACAAGATTGATTGACACAGTGGCT
>NW_004444543.1:40359-41756 GCF_000243295.1 Trichechus manatus latirostris | reverse complement strand
TCAAGTTCCGGCTCTCACACGTTTCACTGTATTTCTACGTTTAGTAGTTTGCTTGCAACAGACCCCATTCTCAAGGAAATTAACAAAACAAGATTATCTGTATTTATTTCCTCAACCAACATCTCAGCATATGGAGGCGTGGGTCATTGTTACTAATTTCTGAAGAAATGCAGGTATTATTTGATCTATCATCTTAATAGCTAATTGCTATTTCAATAACGTTTGATAAAGTTTGTGGTTATGATAGGCCTGTGTACACTGCTCCGATAGAGCTTTGTCGTAACGCCTTCAGGAGGACTGTAAGGAAAACCAGGGCCAGAGTGGCGCTGGTTGGTGAAGGAGTGCGTGAACCTTCTTCCAGCTCTCCAGCCTGCTATGAGCTTGGGCCGTCCCAACCTCATACTTGACACCGAGGTCGAGTGGGGCTAATATTTATCTTCCTCAAGTTATGCTCTCTTACATGCTTCGCATACTCACTTTTAATTAGTATTTGCAACATGCTTTAAGTTCCCGAGATTCCTGCCTGTGCAGATCAGAAGTATGGCAAGGCATGGTTTGAACACAGTGATTTTGAAGGACTTGGCAAATCCATGGTCAAGGACCACTTGGAAGGGGATGCTAACATTAGCGCCTGTTTCGGTGATGGCTCTGAGTCGGATTCCACTCGATGGCAAGGGATTTTTTGGGTAGGTGATTTGAAAGCTTCTGGGTTTGCCTTTTCCATCCTTTTTGCTGGAGATTCAGTTTGTGACTCAATCAAGTACAATGAGCCCCGGATTCTTAAAAGTAGAGGGGTTGAGGGAGATTGTGTGTAAATTACTCCCAGTTTATAGCTTCTTGATTTATTCGTGAACAGTGAAAACATCCTCTGGTTAACGTGCTTTGAAATATAAAACATTCATGATTATCAGATCATACAGCTCTCCTTGTAAACACTGTGGTTTCAGGAAATAGGTTGAATTTGCCTTCTTTTTCAGAACACTTGGAAACTACATTTAGCATTGCTATTGTTGTTGTCGTGTGCCGTCGAGTCAATTCCGGCTCCTAGCCACCCCACAGGACAGAGTAGAACTGCCCCCATGGGTTTCCTAGGCTGTAACCTTTACAGAAAGGAGCCCTGGTTGCACAGTGGTTAAGCCCTCGGCTGCTAACCGAAAGGTCAGCGGTTCGAACCCACCAGTCGCTCCACAGGAGAAAGAGGTGGCAGCCTACTTCCGTAAAGATTTCAGCCTTGGAAACCCTGTGGAGCAGGTAATCTTTACAGAAGCAGATTGCCAGGTCGGAGAGGCTGATGGATTCAAACTGCCAACCTTTCAGTTAGCAGCCGAGTGCTTAACCATTGCGTCACCAGGGCTCCTTCATATAGCCTTAGGAAAATCAAAATGGCCAACATTTGC
>NW_004444543.1:37442-38394 GCF_000243295.1 Trichechus manatus latirostris | reverse complement strand
TGTGGAGGCTCATATCCTTTCTTATTTTTAACATCTTGCCATTGTGTTATTTGTAGTTTGAAATACCATGAAGAATGCAGCATTTATTAATAATAATAAATGCCATTCTAGACAATGAAAGAGTTCCTGGGTTTTGTAAAGGATTAGGCACTCAACTACTAACCACAAAGATTCGTGGTTCAGACCCACCCAGAGGTGCCTCAGAAGAAAGGCCTGGCTATCTGCTCCCATATGATCACAGCCTTGAAAACCCTATGGAGCAGTTCTGCTCTGCACACATGGGTTTGCCGTAAGTCAGAATGGACTCAACAGCCACTAACAACAGCATCTGCCATGAAGGAGTAAGTCATGGTTTTGAGACATTGCAGAGTCAGGAAACATAGACTTGGGTCAGTGAATCCTTTCCCTGGAGGGAACATTTGAAAGGAGGCCTGAGGGTTAAGTGAGGATTTCTGTATCTATATCAAGTCTAGTCGTCTATGCTGAGTCCTTGACCATGAAGGTGAAGAGGTTGAAGCTGCAGATGGCTGAGCTAGACAACGTTGATCTCGGAACCAAGACTCTACTCTTCCAACTCCAAGTCCAGCTAAGCTTCTTTCTCCTACATCCCATTTTCTCTTCCTTAAAATGTTTGCTAAATTGCAAGGTTTTTTCGACTTAAAGTTTCAGAGTTTTCATTTGGCTTTTGTTCTGTGTAGATTCAGTTCAGGTTGGCATGTTTATCACTTGGTGGAAGTCAACCCTTATTTAATCAAAGTCAGTGAACCAAATTCTTTAAAGAATTCTGAACACTGCATCCTTTAATATGACTTAAATCTATCCTGTTAAAGTAGCAAAGGAAAACGTATACCATCCAAGAAAAGTCACAGCTCACAATGAACTCAGCCTCTCAAGGTATATTTCAGAATGCTTAAACATGCGTGATAGCTATTTTTATTTTTTTTTCCTGACA
>NW_004444543.1:34595-35354 GCF_000243295.1 Trichechus manatus latirostris | reverse complement strand
CTCCCCCTTCATGTGGCTCCACATCCAGCGAGATTAATTACTTCCAGGAGGCTGTTTTACCAAATCATTCCCCACAGGAATGGGGCATTTGAAATACTGACTGGGTGATTTACGATTTGTGGTGAAATACTCGTTTAATACCAGCTGTTCTATGTTAGACTTTTTTCACACCGCAGACAGCTCAGAAATGGCGCGCTGTGGAAATGAGACCTAGTGTTTTATCATTAGCTTTATAGGAGAGCTCATATCATTGTCTCTTACCGTGTAAACACCTGGGGAACGAGGCTGCTTTGGATATGAACAATGCAGTGAAGTAGGATTCCAGGGTCTGAAAGAGTGGTTCCTAGAGCCATGGTTGCTTGTAATGGAAGTTATGGGTAACTGACGTTACTCTCCACAAAGAGCAAGGGCAAGGGCAGACTGCAAGCAGAGGAAGCCTCCATTTATCAAGTTTACATGCACTTATTTTGGTTTCAGTTTTTACAAATTTTCTGTTACTAAAAGATGCTTGAAAACAGTTTATGGATTACTCAGGGCTGGATATTGCTATTTTCAGTGGCTACAAGAATGGGTAAGATCTGAGTCCTGCCCTCAAGAAGCTCACAATCTACTAGAGATGATAGATAGATGATGCATAGATAGATAGATGATAGACAGATAGATAATGGATGGATGGATCATAGATAGATAATGGATGGATATATGGATGGATGGATCATAGATAAATAGATAATGGATGGATGGATGGATCATAGATAG
>NW_004444543.1:33720-34278 GCF_000243295.1 Trichechus manatus latirostris | reverse complement strand
CATAGATAGATAATGGATGGATATATGGATGGATGGATCATAGATAAATAGATAATGGATGGATGGATGGATCATAGATAGATAATGGATGGATAGATTGATGGATCATAGATAGATAAATAGATAATGGATGCATGGATGGATCATAGATGGATAGGTAATGGATGAGTGGATTGATGGATAGATGGATGCATGGAAGGATCATAGATAGATAGATAGATTAAGATAGATGCATAGGTTTCATGAAAAAGAAACAGGCACACCTAGGAAGGGAAGTGCATTTGACTCCCCAACAGAATCCTACTGCATGGCCACGAGAACACGGCAGTAGAAGACTATCTGTGCTCTTTGGTGACTGTGGCCAACCTCTTCTTGTGTCTCTTTTACTTCATGAGCAATTACATGGCTAGAAGCCATGGCTTGGCTAGGTTCAGTCCAACCATAGCTACACAAAGGAAAAGAGATTGGAAGTACTGTCTTGGAAACTCTGACACCAGAGATCCTACATGGATACAGCTCTGGTTTTGAGACAAGTTTTGAAATTCCTACTTTGGAACG
>NW_004444543.1:9867-10982 GCF_000243295.1 Trichechus manatus latirostris | reverse complement strand
GAGCTTCCAGACTGAGATAGAGTAGGAAGAAATGCCTGGCGATATACTTCTGAAAGTCAGCCAGTGAAAACCCTATGGAGCACAGCGGTTCGATCCCGCTGTGCCTGGGGTCACCATGAGACAGGGACGGACTCCGTGGGAGCTGACAACAACAAGAGAGACCATTGCTGGTATTTCCTCCTGGAAACTGAAGACCAGCTGACAGGAGGAAAACGAAGATCCGTGAGTGCAAGAGCTCGCCAGACATAAAGTAGCCTCTCCTTTAGGTGCGATTCCTAACCAAGGACAGAAGTGCACGCAGAGCAGGACGTTTCCGCAAGGCGCGCCGTTTATAGATGACCGACAGAAACAATCAGCATGCATGCATGCGGTGCTGAATAACAGTATCAGTCAGTCAAGAAGAAGCCAAAGGGAGCCTTTGGGAACATTTCTGAAAGATTTCCATGGAAGAAGAGATTGGTCCCAACTAGAATAAGAGGGAGAGGTTCGCTGGGAGCTTGGAGCTTCAGTCAGGCCCTGCGGGATGAATTCTTTAGTTTGAAGACTGTAGTTTCTAGCTCTGGTGGCACAGTGGTTAAGAGCTATGGCTGCTAACCAAAAGGTCGGCAGTTCGAATCCACCGGCTGCTCCTTAGAAACCCTATGGAGCAGTTCTATTCTGTCCTATAGGGTCACCGTGAGTCAGAATTGACCCAATGGCAATGGGTCTGGTTTTTTTGGTTTATTGGAGTCCTGGTGGTGCAATGGTTAAGAGCTATGGCTGCTACCCAGAAGGTCAGCAGTTTGAATTGGCCAGTCACTCCTTGGAAATCCTATGGGGCAGTTCTATTCTGTCCTGTAGGGTTGCTGTGAGTCAGAATCGACTCAGTGGCAACGGGTTTGGTTTGTTTTTGGTATTGTTATATGGATCCCTGGATGGCGCAAATGGCTTGTGCTCATCTACTAAGCAAAACGTTGGCAGTTCAAACCCTCCCAGAAGGTGCTGCAGAAGAAAGGCCTGGTGATTTGCTTCTGTAAAGATTACAGCCAAGAAAACCCTATGGAGCAGTTCTACTCTGTCACATGGGGTGGTTATGAGTCAGAATTGAGTTGACCGCACCCAACGACAACAACATC
>NW_004444543.1:6508-7444 GCF_000243295.1 Trichechus manatus latirostris | reverse complement strand
GCAGTGGGGATGGACTCAGAAAGACTAAGATAGATAGATAGGCAGGTTGGTAGATAGATAGATAGCTGCTGTTGGAGTCAGCTCTGACTCATGGCGGCCTGTGTGTGTATGACAGAATGAAACATTGCCTAGTCTTGCATCATCCTCACAATTACCAGCACGTTCGAGTCCATCACTGTGGCTATTGGGCCAATCCATCTCATCGAGGGTCTCCCTTGCCTTCACTGGCCCTCTCCTCACCAAACATGATATCCTCTTCTAGCGATTGGTCCCTCATCATGGCGTGTCCAAAGCAAGAGAGCCAGACATTGTTCTGCTATGATCCATAAGATTTTCATCAACTGATTTTTGGACGTAGATTGGCAGGCCTTTCTTCCTAGTCTGGAAGCTAAGCTGAAACCTGTCCACTGTGGGTGACCCTGCTGGTATTTGCAATACCTGTGGCATACCTTCCAGCATCACAGTGACATGCAAGCCACCACAGTAGGACAAATGGACAGACGGGTGATGGAAGAAGAATAGAGGTGACACTAAGGAGCCAGAAAAGGAGAGAGCTGCATTATGTTCCAAAAGATCCATGAAGGAGACTGGAGAAGTGGGGGGATCAATGTACCCCAGGGCTTCTCAATCTCAGCACTGTTGACATTTGGGACTGAACGATTCTCTGTGGTGGGGGCAGTCTTGTGCACTGTAGGGTGTCTAGCAGCATCCCTGGCCTCTACCCACTAGTCATCCTCTGTGGTGGGGCTGTCCTGTGCACTGTAGGGTGTCTAGCAGCATCCCTGGTCTCCACTCACTAGTCATTCTGTGTAGTGGGGGCCATCCTGTGCACTGTAGGGTGTCTAGCAGCATCCCTGGCCTCCACCCGCTAGTCATTCCCTATGGTGGGGCCATCCTGTGCACTGTAGGGTGTCTAGCAGCATCCCTGGTCTCCAC
>NW_004444543.1:3142-4680 GCF_000243295.1 Trichechus manatus latirostris | reverse complement strand
AACAGGGGAAACTGGGTGAGGAGTATAAGGGAACTCTACTGTTTTTGCAGTATTTCTGCAAATCTAATATTAAACTGCAGAGTAGATGGCTGAGTAGCAGCTGCGGAGATTGGAGAGGCATGGACTGTGGAGTAGATGGAGCAGCTGGGGAGACTGGAGAGGTGTGGCCTATGGGGTAGATGGAGCAGCTGGGGATAGTGGAGAGGCGTGGACTGTGGAGTAGAAGGAGCAGCTGGGGAGAGTGGAGAGGCGTGGCCTGTGGGGTAGATGGAGCAGCTGGGGAGAGTGGAGAGGCGTGGACTGTGGGGTAGAAGGAGCAGCTGGGGAGAGTGGAGAGGCGTGGACTGTGGGGTAGATGGAGCAGCTGGGGAGAGTGGAGAGGTGTGGACTGTGGAGTAGATGGAGCAGCTGGGGAGAGTGGAGAGGCGTGGCCTATGGGGTAGAAGGAACAGATGGGGAGAGTGGAGAGGCGTGGACTGTGGGGTAGAAGGAGCAGCTGGGGAGAGTGGAGAGGCATGAAGTTCGGTGTGAAACAGGAGCCATGAAAGCCATGGAGAGGCATGAAGTTCGGTGTGAAACAAACAGGTATCAATCAGTGGTCCACCCGCTGTGTTGCCGAGTAGCAGGTTCTTGAGATGTAGCCGTGTTACGGGAGGTATCAGTGGTCCATCCCGTGTTGCTGAGTACCAGGCATTGCATACACAAGCTGTGTAAATGTGAGGAAAATAACATTTCTAACTTCACTTTCCTTTTATGCAAAAGAGAACTACGAATGCCTATTTCACACTGTTGGGGGTTTTATAAAATAATATACGTAAATCTCTTGGTCTCGTGTTTGGCGTAGAGCATGCATTTAAATGTAGAATTCTTTTCCCTGGAGGAATCCATCTGCACTCCAGGAACTCTGGATCCCTGAATTGTTTTGTAGGAATTGTCATGTGCGTTGAAAGAATGTGGGTCTCTAGACTGCTGTCCCCATCCCAGCGGAGAGGACCTGGTGGTGAGTCATGTCCAATGCAACGCATTTCAACCATGTGTCCCACTCTGCCTGTTACGGACGGACTGGGAATGCATGCTCATGTCTATCGTAATTCCAGCACCATGTTCCCATACAACGTGACCGCTGGTCTCCGATTTTGAGAGCAGCAGCTGTGTTTGAAATCCACGCTCGGTGCCAGAGCTCTTTCTCCATCTCGCTAAATGATGTGAGAAGGGAGTCTGACAGCTACAGAGTGACACTTCCAAACGAGGGAAGAAAACAAGGTGAAGTTGTCATAAATCACTTAAATAGTGTGTTGAGTTCAGGAAAAAAAGTTCCATTTTATGGTGAAGTCTGATCCTATCCAAACCCGCTGGTAAGCCGAGAATCTGCTCTGTAAGACCTCCCGTTGGAAATGCTCAATGACCACAGCAGTTAAGTGTCCTAAAAGGTACCCTCAGCTCACACTTCATCTTGCTTGGGTGGGTGTTAGGGTCTGGAAGCAATGAAAAATCAACCCGACTCCGGCACCAAGCTGAAATGGGCTGTATCTGCAGTG
>NW_004444543.1:0-1290 GCF_000243295.1 Trichechus manatus latirostris | reverse complement strand
ACTGATCATATAATATTTTCTTTTACTCCAAAAGTTTTATAACTTCAGATTTTACACTTAGTTCTCTGACGCATTCAGGCTTATGTTTTTTCCTTATAGGTATCCATTGTTCCATCACCATTTGTTTCAAATGTATTTTTTTAATTTTATTTATTTTATTGTTGATAAGAATATACACAACAAAATATACACTAATTCAGTAGTTTCTGCATGTATCATTTAGTGACACTGATTATATTCTCCGAGTTGTACAACCATTCTCACCCTCCTTTTCTGAGTTATTCCTCCTCCGTTAACATAAATTCACTGCCCCCTAAGGTTCCTATCTAATCTTTTGAGTTGCTGTTATCAATTTGATTCCATGTAGATAGTCCTTAAAAGAGCATAATGCTCAAGGCAGAAATTTTTTGCTAGTTAAGCTAAACTATTTTTTGGTTTTAAGAAGACTTCTAGGGATATTTTTGGTTTAAGGCTTAAAGATTATCTGAGGGCAGTAGTTTCAGGAGTTTATCCAACCTTCATGGCTCCAGAAAGTCTGGAGTCTATGAGAATTTGAAATTCTGTTCCGCATATTCCCTCTTTTGATCAAGATTCTTCTGTAGAGTCTTTGATCAAAATGTTCAGTAATGGTAGTCGGGCACCATTCAGTTCTGATCTCATGGAAAAGGCAGCAGTTGTTTATGGAGGGAATAGCCACACATTCCACATCACCGTCCTCCTACTCCTGACTCTCCTTCTTCCTCTGTTGTTCCAGGCAAATAGAGACCAATTGTTGTGCCCTGGATGGCCGCTTGCAAGCTTTTACGGCCCCAGGCACTGCTCAACGATCTAGGAGGTAGAACAGAAGCACTAAACACGTTACTGGGGCAGTAACTTGGGTGTCCCATGAAACCATGACTCTAACCCTCCAAACCAAGGAACCAAATCCTATGAGGTGTTTGGTTGTACCTAAGCAGCCTCAGTAGCTACCCATCAGTGGGGGTGTGCGTGTTGCTGTGATGCTGAACACGTTTCAGTGGCGCTTCCAGACTAAGACTAGAAAGAAAGAGCTGGTGATCCACTTCCGAAAATCAGCCAGTGAGAACCCTATGGATCACAGTGGTCTGATCCCCAGCCGATCACAGAAATGGTGCAGGACTGGGCAGCGTTTCATTCCGTCGTGCGTGGGGTCGCCGTGAGCAGGGCCAACTGGACGGCAGCTAACAACAGATACTTGAAAGAGTAACATCAGACCATTACTGTGAATTTAGTGCCACCGTCGTTCACCATGAAGACGGCATACCTGAAATA
>NW_004444542.1:41089-42274 GCF_000243295.1 Trichechus manatus latirostris | reverse complement strand
TGACATTTAATTTTGCTGTTGTTTCAATTTTCAAATTCAGAATGTATTTATTTAAGTTGTTAAAAATCATTTCTGTTCTCTGGCATTCCTCTGCAGTACTTCATTGGCTTAAACACCTGACAGGAAAGAAGGACTTATAATCCATTCCCACCCTAGTGGGAGGTGTCTCTCATGGCCTGTTTGCAGACTACCCAGGTCACGGAATAATGAGCCCACCACAAGGCTCTTCCTTCATTGTCAGCGTTGCACATAGGGACCGACTTCCTGTTTAGACTGATAAGAATTTGGCTTCCTGAAACCATCGTATCTCCCCACTTCTTTAATAAAGTTACATCACAACTCTAGTGCTTCCACCTCTGCGTTTGAGGTAACACCTCTGACCCCCACTCTGGCCACTAGGTGCCCCCAGCCTTGGACAGATGAGTGTCCACTTCTGCAGTGTGCACTCAAGTGACCAGGAGGTGACGTGAGGAAGGCAGTCGCCTAAAACACAATATCTAAAAGGGCTCAAAAACGTCAGTCGTCAAGATAAATCGTATTCTAATATAGCATGCTAAAAAACAGAAGTAATGCAAAAAGTCCAAGATGAACAAAGCAGCAGTATTTTAAAGAAGGAGAGGGTCAGTTCTTGATTTTTCCCTTTGCCTCGTGTCCCCCTGTGGCCCTGGACTCACCTGGGGATATTTGCATCCTGCTGTGTAACTTCAGATTCAGGAAGATCTTCGAAGTTGGTGGCAGAAACACCACATCCAGGAGCGAAGAAGTGGCCATGACCACTCTGGTGTGCCACCCAAAGGGGCTATTCAAGTCCGGCCACACTGTCCTCAGGCCTGTGCATTGTGAAGAACTTCAAGACAATGACATCCGTGCGTGATGCCAAGTGCAGCCTGAGGCCAGACTGGATTCTTTTTATGTCCTTATAGGGGTCAACATCGCGCCAGGCTCAGCTTGACTCGTGGTCTGTGGGTGTAAGGCTGTGAGGCCAAGTGGCCATTAAGATCAGACAGCTCAGGTCCCCATCGCACCCCCACATCTTGAGAATGGTGTGAGCCTGTCAAACTCCTCAGCCTCAGTTTCTCTGTAAAATAGACATCCTCATCATACCTACTGTTGGAAGAACTAAAGTGTAAACTATTCAGAACCATGCCCTGCAGATCTAGGCACTTTGACTCATGGCAACCCCAC
>NW_004444542.1:37012-38249 GCF_000243295.1 Trichechus manatus latirostris | reverse complement strand
GTAAATACCCCATTCTGCCTGCACTTGTGCTGTCTGAATGGGGGGAGGGAAGTGGATAGGGGCAGCCAGAGAGGGAGGGGGTATGTGGGAGGAGGGTGAGAGATAGAGAAGGAGGGTGGGGTATTGGAAGATGGTGGGAGCTAGAGAGAAGTTGGTCTGTGGGCTGGGGAAAACGTGTGAGTGTCGAGAGGGGAACTGGGGGTGCTGAGGAGAAGGAAGGTAAGGGGAGGGCAGAACTACTTGCCCAAGAAGCAAAGAGCTGCTCTCTCTTTGTGTCTCTGTCTCTGTGTTTGTCTCCATAGTAAATAAAAAAACGATTTTTTGATTTAACGACTATCTTTGGCTGGGTTCTCTAGAGAAGCAAAACCAGTAAAGTGTAGAAGCATACATAGAGAATTCTCTCAGGGAAATGGTCTAGGCAGTTGTAGAGGCTTGAACATCCCAAATTGGTAAGTTAGGCTGCAGGATTTTCTTGATTCATGTAGCCGCATGGGCTGCAAACCCAAAGATCCATAGGTGAGAGAGCAGAGCTTTCGTTCACAGGTTGTGAAAACCGAAGAATCCCAAGATCGGAAGGCAAGACAGCAGGTAAGCTGCTAGCTCAAGTCCCAAGAACCGGAGGTCAGATGAACAGGATCCAGCTGCAGGATCCAGCATGGCAAAAAGCCCCCAAGCCTTGCCAGAATGTCCGCTTATATTCAATGCAGGCCACACACCCAAGGAAACTCCCTTTTAACTGATTGGCTACTCACAACAGATCCCATTTTAGAGGTGATCAGATACCAGTCTCAACAGGGAAGTGATCACAAGATTATACGACTGCAAAACACTGAGAATCGTGGCCCTGCCAAGTTGACACACAGTCTTAACCATCCCAGTGACTCTCAAACCTGGTATAACATTCATGTAAACTTCAAGGTGATACACAGAAGAGTGTGCCTCTGGGCCTGGCCTCACTTCCCGGCCCTCTTCCCAGAGGGGAAACTTCTCCCACTTTTCTCTGAACAAACAGTGCCTCCCAGATACAGAGTCCTTGCAGACAGTGCGGGGAGCCTCCGCAACCAGGTCTCAGGCACTGCTGCCCTTGTTCAGCTTTTCGATGGCAGATCTCAGAGGTTGCACTGTATCCACACATGCAAGGCTTCCTCATTTTTTTAATCTTTTTTTAAAAAAACTTTTTATTGTACTTTAGGTGAAGGTTTAAAGAACAAATAGTTTCTCATTAACAGTCAGTACA
>NW_004444542.1:33775-35653 GCF_000243295.1 Trichechus manatus latirostris | reverse complement strand
CCATAGACACATCCAAACTCCCTGAGGAATTGAATTCCTCATTTTTTAATAAAAATTTTAATTGTAGAAACATAGTATACATAAGACAAGTAGATAAAACATATATGTACATCCACACAGAAACATGTACACAAATGCTCATAACAACCTTACTCAGTGTTGCTACAATGTGGAAAAACCCAAATGTCCAGTGACTAACAGATAAATGGAAAAACAAAATGTGGCACATCCATACAATGGAATATTATTCAGCCAGAAAAAGGAAAGATGTTCTGATACACTCTACAAAATGGATAAATGTCAAAAACATATTGTATGAGTCCATTGATAGGACATGTCCAAAATAGGCTAATCCACAGGGTAGATTCGTGGATGTCTAGAGCTGGGCATGACTGCTAAGGAGAGAACCGGCATTTATTTTTTTGTGGGATGAAACTGGTCTAAATTTACAGTAGATCTTAATGATTTGTGGGTGTTGTGTTTGTGAATTCACTGACTTACTAAAATTTATTTGTAACCCGAAACTAGTATTTGTGGTGCTTTCTCTGTCATTCTAAGAGTAGTGAAAAATTTGAGTCACCTGACACACATGTTCCCGCTGCAGGACCAAGTGACCTCAGTCCGGAGAGGCAGCATCCACTCTCCTGCACCACCTAGGACTTCCCCTCTGATGCCCTTTTTAGTGATAAAATAAGCGCACAGGAATGATGATTATGACATTCAGATAATACAGGAAGTGTGAACCTCCAGCCCTCCTCCCAAGAGGCAGTCCTTCCTGACAGTTTCTTGTGGATGATTCCAGAACATTTTTACGAAGGACCCAAATGCATACACCTCCATCCTTTTTTGCTCACGGGACCATGCTACACACATACATCTGTGTCTTGGCCTTTCCTTTTAATGCTCAGTCTCTGAGGCATTTCTGTGTCTGCTCACAGATGAGCTCATCTTGTGAATCTTTTTGGTTACTCCTGGGGTTGCCCTCCTTGCTGACCTCTGTCCCTGCCTACGGGCAGGTGGGACGTTGACAGTGAGTTTACAGGTTACAAATATCTTTGGGATAGTCTTTGTGATAAGGGTCCCTGTGTATCTTGGGGATATCGTTGCTGATGTCACATGGATCTTGGCTAAAAGCAAAGAATACCAGAAAGATGTTTACGTGTGTTTTATTGAGTATATGCAAAGGCATTCGACTGTGTGGATCATAAATAATAGATAACATTGCAAAGAATGGGAATTCAGAGTACTTAATTGTACTCATGAGGAACCTGTACATAAACCAAGAGGCAGACGTTTGTAGAAAACGAGGGGATTGTCTTAGTCATCTAGTGCTGCTATAACAGAAATACCACAAGTGGATGGCTTTAGCAAACAGAAGTTTATTCTCTCACTCTAACAGGTTAAAAGTCCAAATTCAGGTCACCAGCTCCAGTGGAAGGCTTCTTTGTTGGCTCTGGAGAAAGGTCCATGTCATCAATTTTCCCCTGCACTAGGAGCTTCTCTGCACAGGAACCCTGGTTCCAAAGGAAGTGCTCTGTTCCTTTCACTGCTTTCTTGGTGGTATGGGGTCCCCCATCTCTCTGCTCTCTTCTCTCTTTTATATCTCAAAAGAGACTCGCTCAAGACACAATCCAATCTTGTAAGATTGAGTCTTGCCTCATTAACACAACTGCTGCCTGGCCCCCCTCATTAACATGATAGAGGTAGGATTTATAGGAAAATCACATCAGATGACAAAATGGTGAACAATCACCGAATACAGGGAATCATAGCCTAGCCAAATTGATACACATATTTTGGGGGACACAATTCAATCCATGACAGGGATATTGCGTGGTTTGAAGTCAGGAAAGGTGTATATCAGGGTGTATCCTCTCA
>NW_004444542.1:11114-12278 GCF_000243295.1 Trichechus manatus latirostris | reverse complement strand
GGAGGCGTCTTCTCTCCACCGCGGAGGTCAGGGTCAGTGGCTGTCTCTCCAAAATCCAGCTCTTCCTGCCTGTGGGCAGCCGGTCACCGCACGCCCTCTCCGGCTGACAAAGCCTGGCGCATATCCCAGAAGCAGTGCGCCCACAGCGACGGAGTGTCTGCTCCCGCACAGAAATTTGCTTCGACTCGGGGCAGATCTCCCAGGGTCGGGGAAGGGCTCCGCAACATGGGGAACACCTGCTACATGAATGCGGCACTTCAGTGTCTGATGTACACGCTGGCCCTCGCCGACTACATGCTGTCCTGGGAGCACTCTGACCTGTGAGCAGCAGGGCTACTACGTGCTGTGTACAATGCAGGATCACATCACCCGAGCCCTCCATCATCCCGGCGATGTCGTGGAGCCCCCACACGTGCTGGCTCAAGGCTTCCCTCGACACTAACAGGAAGACACCCGTGAATTTCTCATGTCCACTCTGGATGCCATGCAGAAAGCCTGCCTGCGTAGCCACAGGCTCTTCTGACACCTCTCCCCACTTACCATCCTGATCTGTCAAATCTTTGGCGGCTACTGGAGATCTCAGATCCAGTGTCGCCACTGCCAGGGAGTGTCAGACACTTCGACCCTTACCTGGACATTACCCTGGATATCCAGGCCGCTCAGAGTGTGAACCAAGCTTTGGAAGAGTTGGTCACGGCCGAAGAGCTGGATGGAGAAAATTCATATTGTTGTAGGATTTGTCAGAGGAAGGTGCCCGCTTCCAAGAAGCTGACTTTGCACACTTGGCCCAAGGTCCTTATCCTTGTACTGAAACGCTTCTCACACTTGACCGGCCACAAAACTGCTCGGCACGTGTGCTATCCTGAGACTCTCAACGTGAGCAGATGCGTGTCTCGGTAGGACGGAGGACCGGCTGTTTAAAGTCTCTACGTGGTGCTGGTCCGTGTGGGGTGGACTTGCCACACGGAGCACTACCTCTCTTACGTCAAGGCTGGCAATGGCCAGTGGTATCAAATGGACGACGCCAAGGTGTCAGCATGTGATGTGACCTGTGTGCTGAGCCAACAAGCCTACGTCCTGTTTTACATTCACCAGAGCGAGTTGGTCAGAGAGAGTGGCAGTGTGCCACGGGTTGTCGGAGCAAGAGGCCACAGGATGAAATCC
>NW_004444542.1:4961-7155 GCF_000243295.1 Trichechus manatus latirostris | reverse complement strand
AGAAGGAGAAGCTGGTGGCTGCGGTGTGGTCACCAGCAGCTGTGAGGCCTGGTGAGGAGGGCCGGCTGGGAACAAGGCCACAGCACAGAGGTCACTGTGAGTGGACGGATCGGTGCTGCTGAGGAGTGCTGAGTGGACAGGGTCGGAGCTACTGCCTCCTGCCGTCATCAAGAAGAGAGGGGGCCCAGAGCATCACCCCTGGGAGCTCAGGCTGAGCAAGGTGAAGCTATGAGATGTGAGTTGCCCACAGAATTCTAGAAGGTGCTGGTGTGTGGTCAGCCCTGTGGTTCCAGATAGGGAACTGTGGCCCTTGCATCCTTCTGTCCCTCCCATATCTGCTCCTGGGCTCAGCCTCTGAGCATCATGCTGTATCGTCTTTTCCTAGAACGTTTTTCCCTTCAGGCTTCAGCTAACTTGTCCATTCTTCAGGAAACATTCTCTGCATCCCCACATCCACTTGTTCTGGAATCTTCCGCTTATGTGTCTGCCTTTCCCCCTGCTGAAAGCAGGGCCCTGCCATCCTGCCCCCACTGTACTCCTACCAAGTAGAGAGAATGCAAGGATTGAATGAGTGAATGGAGGGGTGGTAGGTGGATAGATGGATGAATGGGTGGATGGGTGGACAAACGGATGGATGAGTAGATGGAAACCTGAGTGTCCTGCTCCCTCTCAGCAGGGTGACTAGGATGGAAGGGCTGTCCTGGTTCTCAGTGATAGCTCAGAGTGTCCTGTATTCTCAGGAGGCACAAGATCAACCTGCAACAGTAACTTACAAGATAGTGTCCACATACACTCAAGGCATGATCTTTGTACCGAATAGGAAGAAACTGCCCCAACTTTAGCTTCCACTCACTCATGTGAGTAACAAGACGTTCTGCAGTGTAAGGCATACTGGTCTCCAGCCTTGGGGTACCTGGGGGGATTCAGAACATGGGACACTTCTCTGAGTCCACCTTTCCAGAGCTACCCAGGTCTCACAACCTGGGAGGCAGTGTCTCTGGTCACTCCTGAGTGACTGCTCCAAAAGTGGCCAATGGCATCACTTCAATGAAACCTGTACCTGACCTCCAGGCACCAAGGTAGCATCAGGAACCTCTCTTTTCTACTTCCCAACAAGTTAAAACATAGTTAAAAATTGCTCAGGGGCTGCAGTGTCCAAAGCGAGGTGACCCCCTGCCCCCATGCTGGCCAGCAAGCTACTCCTAGAGCCTACCGGGCCTGGGACATGAAAGCAGGACCTGGCAGGACATGGCCACCAGCCATGGCAGCTAAAGGCCCAGCGTAGGTGGTCAGTGAGTGGGCTGAGGGACGTACAGGGACCAGCTCCCCATAGGGTGCTTGGGGGCACCTCCCCACAGAGCATGGGATCTGAAGACAATGGCCTATTCAGAGAGAGTCCAGGCACCCCCCTGCCTAGGACCCCACTCCCACCCCCTAGTGGCTGGTCTGGACCCTCTGAGTGTCTGACCATCATAGCTCCAGGGCCACGTCTCAGATAGGCCCCTAAACACACAGTGATTCCGGTTCCCAAAGCCTTTTGCACACTGTCTCTTGCACCTGAAGTGCCCACAATGGGCACCAGTCTCCCTCTCTTACTCCGGCCAGCCCGGTGGAGAGGGCCCGCCCTGCTCACCTTTGTGCTTGGTCACTCACCCCGCTGCCAGGCTCATTGTGAGGAGGGTCCAGTAGGCGTGTCCTGGGCCCCTGTCTCCGAGGGACAGGAGCTGTAAAGAGGAAGGTATCGTCCCAACTGCGGGGCCTTGGGATCAGGACCAGAATCTGCAGATGAGCAGAGGCCGATGCCAGCAGAGACAGAGGCCAGCCAGCTGAGGTGGAGGGTTCTGTCCTGCCGCAAGGGAGGACGCGCTCTGTCAGGACTGAGTCCACCTCGATGCTTCGCCTGTGCTTACATGTGCCCAGAAAGTGCCAGAAAGATGCATGGGGGCCTGCTCTCCAAGAGGGTATTATACCTTTCTCCTTGGGCTCTTCTTCGCTATGGGGACCTGTTCCTTAGGATATGCATATGTTAACCTAGTTTGAGGAATTTTTCAGCGTCCCAGGTCATTGACTTGCCGGTGAAGCCCAGGTTGTCTCAAGATGTGGGGTCCCAGTCCTAGCTCCCATCTAACCTCATCTGTACGTTGGGGACAGATACGGGCTTGCCGCGGTGCTGTGAGGTTGACGGATCCGCACT
>NW_004444542.1:2451-4035 GCF_000243295.1 Trichechus manatus latirostris | reverse complement strand
ACCTCTCAGAGCTCCAAGGGAATCTGTTCCTGCAGGTGTAAATGTGTTGGCGGACATGCGTGTTGCGCATCTCCTCTTCTCACACAAGATCAATTGTCCCACCTGTCTTCATTTACAAGACACACGTTCAAAGACAGAACTAAAGTCCTTACCTGGGAAGCCTGCCACGGCCTTTCTGGTCGGCCTCGGGCTCCTCCAGGAACAAGCCTGGTGGCCACACCAGGACAAGGTGAGGCTGGGCTCATCTCTCAGGACCCTTGTCCATCTGGGCGCTTCAGCCTAGGGGCCGGACCCGGGGAAGGGCTGGGCTGTGAGAGTGGGGGGTGCAGGCACTGTGCACTGTGGCTGGTCCTCTCCTTCTCTGGGGCCTGAGCTTAACTAGGTCACTGCAAGTGTTCCCTCGGTGAATTTTATCTCGGGATGTTTGCTGTCTGGGTGATTTTAGAAAGAACCATAAATCTGGAACAGAAACTGCACACTGGCCGGCCTCTCCTCTGTCTCCTTGTCCCTTCTCCCCTGGGCAACCTGCCCCAGAGATGGGGGGCACCGGAAGCCAGCAGTGGGGGGATTTCACCTGAGATCTCCCCATGAGTGGAGGTCCAAGGGTGGGTTGGGGACTCCAAGGTGCCCAGAGTTGTCCAGGGCTCAGGGTACCCACAGGCGATGGGTACTCTCCAGGGGTGGGGACCCCATGCCCCCCCAGCACTGTGTGAGGGTGAGGCTGAACTCCTCAGGGCTTTGTTTCACTTTCTATTTTAATTATGCACACACTAAAAACTTCAAACAGTGCTCAGAGTGAAAAGATAAGAACTAGAAATCTCTCACCCCACACCTGGTCCTTCTCCCTGAAGGTCAAAGGTCAGCACCAATAACAGATCTGGCCCCACCCCTCCCTAAACATCAGTCTTTCCAGGGAAGCCCCATTCCGTGGGTGATACTCCATGACCAAGGACTGGGAGTGAAGTTCTGAGCCCTGTTCTCAGAAGCATCTGTGCCCCCAGAGCCAGCCTGAAGGTGAGGTTGGGGCATCGGCCTTGTGCCCTGAAGCTTGCCAACACCATCCATGAACCCAGGCCCAGGGGCCTCGCCTGGTCTCCTCCCAGGCCAGGACTCTGCTGACCACACTGCCCCTCCCTGCTGGTCTTCCAACCTGTGGCCTTGGCCAGTTCCTCACTCCTCTCCCTCCTCCCTGGGCTGTAAAGCAGGTTCAGAGCCTGAAGGATAGGTGAAGGCAGAGCCGCCAGGAATCTCCATCCCTCAGAGCCCCCAGACTTGCCTTGAACCCTGAAGGTGGGAGTCTCCAGCCCAACCTGCCCATGTGTGCTTGTGTCCCCGTCTCCCCAGACCTGGAATTCCACCCATTTATAGACAGGCGACTGTGGCTCCAGGAGGGAGAGGATCCCACAGGGAAGGGGACTGGGACTGGTGATTGTGACAGGGGAGGAAATGGGGGAGAAGATGATGGTAACCAGACAGGGAGTGGATAGAGACCGGGACCCAGGACAGGCACAGGCCCCTCTGGGGCTGTGCCCTGCTACAGGCTGCCCTCCTGCCCTGGTCCAGTCGGCCCAGGGTTTTGCTGGA
>NW_004444542.1:0-1488 GCF_000243295.1 Trichechus manatus latirostris | reverse complement strand
GGAGCTGGGGTACAGGGTGTCGTGAGCTCTGGGATCGGGACAGGCTGAGGGCTGGGGATAAAAGGACGTGCAGAAGTGCCTCCTGCCCCCCACCCTGCACAGTCCACCATGGAGCATGGCTTGTTATGAACCCTCATAGGTGGGTGAGCACACATGGCCCCTGTGTTCATTGGGCCCTGGGGTATGGCCAGCATGAACGCAGAGTGGGTCGAACTCAGAGACTGTAGGTGAGACAAAGGGTGAAAGTGAGAAATATGGCTGACCTGGGTGTGTGGTACCCACCAGCCCACTCACTCAGACTCAGATCCCAGATGTCCACTGCCAGACGCCTACTGCAGCTGGAAGACATCAGGAGGTTCTTTGCCCCACCACCCTCAAAAAAGACGGTAGCCACCTGCATGCTAGTGGTATATTCTGGCACCAAGAGTCCATCACAAGGGTTGGCTCCCCCTCACTCCACATCTAAGCCAGGCTTTCTGTCACTTCATTCTCAATATGAGATACCTCAGCTGGGTGAGGAAAGTCTGCAATACAAGAAAAAGGCCCAGATACTCAGAGGACAAGTGAGTCCAAGAACACAGACTGTCACTCAGTAAAGAGAAGAAGACAAAACAAAACCTCTAACTGATATCAGATGAAGAACAGGATGCCAAGGAAAAAGAACAAAACCCACAACACAAGAAGCTCTTCTTGGAAATTAAACATATAATTCCTGTAAGGAAACACAAGTGCTGGAAGACAAAATTCAGCAAATCTCCTAGTGCATGAAATAAAAGCACAAGAAAACCTAAAACCTGAGAGAGAAAAAACAGGAGACAAGGATTAGTCTGGGAGGTCCAACATCTGATCAACTGCAGCACCAGGAAGGAAGCACAAAAACCGAAACTAAACCTGTTGCTGTCAAGATAATTCTGACTCACAGTGACCCTATACGACAAGAGTAGAACTGCCCCATGTGGTTTCCAAGGATGTAAATCTTTATGAAGCAGTCTGTCACATCTTTCTCACACAGAGCTGCAAGAGGGTTTGAACCACTGACCTTCTGGTTAGCAGCTGGTGCTTATCCACTGAGCAACCAAGGCTCCTATTAAGAAAGAAGAAAAGAAATAAGGGAGGAGACAGAATAGAAAATGCCCTGGACCAAAGGAAGAATGGGTGTTCCAATCAGTGACCCTCCAGAATGCAGAGCTGATTGAATGAAAAAAAGTCTCAAAAAAAGGCAGGTCATCAAGAACTTACAGAGCCCCATGGACAAAGATTTTATCCCTGAGTCCCCCAAACTTAGGAAGATTGTGCAGAGAACAAGCAGGTCTCTAGAGAATTGAGCATCAGGCGTCATTGAACTTCAACAGCACAGTGTAAACACAGCCTCAAGTTCTAAGGGAAACGGTTGCAGCATTTATTCCCTGTGTCCATCAGAATACAGCTATGCTCAGATACTCGAGGACTCAGTGTTTGCTTCCCACACACCACTGTTAGAAAGTGATT
>NW_004444541.1:41239-42390 GCF_000243295.1 Trichechus manatus latirostris | reverse complement strand
GGATAAAAGTAAATGGACAAATGTCACTTTCTATTGTTTTATATTTGCATCACTTTTCTCTTGATAAAATCTTTGGTTCCTAATATGCAAATAGTTTCAATGTCATAATACTTATATAACTGAGTAAAAAACTTACTTTCTCATTTACTGAGTTTTTCGCCTTTGTTTTTGTACGTACTGGTTATACATTTACATTAAGGATATTAACACAAGGTTATCGTGCTTAAAAAAATTAGCCTGAGCACAAACTCTCTTATGCATGGTTATGTGATCAGTTTGATAGTTTTTCCTGCCATCGAGTTGGCTCCAGCTCATGGTGACCTTATTTATATTGCTGTGTGCCATGGAGTCGATTCAAATTCTTAGCAACTCCATGTGACAGTAGAATTGCCCCATAGGGTTTTCTTGGCTGTAATCTTTACAGAAGCAGATTGCCAGCTCTTTCTCTCATGGAGCTGCTGGGTGAGTTTGAACTGTGAACGAATTGGTTAGTAGCCAAGTGCTAAACCATTGCACCTCCAGGGATCCTTGACCTCCTACATAAAACGACAAAATGTTGCCCAGTTCTGCACCATCTTCATGATCATTGCTATGTTTGAGTATTACCAACCCAGAAGGCTCATCTTTCAGCACAGTATCAGACAATGTTCTCTTGTGATCCATAAGGTTTTCCTTGACTGATTTTCTCAAGTAGATTGCGAGGTCTTTCTTCCTAGGCTGTTGAAGTCTATAAGCTCCATTAATGCTTGTCCAACATGGGTGACCCCACTGGTATTTGAAATACTGGTGTTATAGCTTCCTGTATCAGCAACACGCTAGCCATCACAGTATGTCAAACTCACAGATGGGCAGTGGCAGTTTGATACGTTATTATGTTTACTTCTTTCTACGTACATTTAATTTTAGTGTTTGCTTTCATTTTGAATTATTCCTTTAACATAAAACTTTCCCATGGTTCAATACTGAAGAGTATGAAAAGCTGTATTCAGAAGGCTGACTTCCTCCTGTAGTACCTGTGTTCTGTTAATATCACCACTGGTTACTAACCATTTCCATTTTGTTTCCTGTGTAACCCTTCAGTGTGTCTCAGAAATATCCCTCCTCCAGAATACATACATACATGAATGTATGGTGGTTATTTATCATGTTTT
>NW_004444541.1:2023-7569 GCF_000243295.1 Trichechus manatus latirostris | reverse complement strand
AGTGGTGAAGTCACTCCCGAGCTTCACCGTTCACCCGGGGATTGGACAGCCCCATAAAACAAAACAGGACCAATGAGGCACAGCAGTCGAAGGACAAGGACTAGAAGGCAAGAGAGGACAGGGAAGCTTGTGATAAGGAACCCAAGGTTGAGAAAGTAGCGTTGACATGTCGGGTTGTTAACCATTGTCATAGGGCAATATGTGTACTGTTTAATTAGTAACTATTCTGTTCTGTAAACCTTCATCTAAAGTACAACTAAGGAACTATCTATGTGAGATCAAATTGACAACAACTACACAAAAGGTTTGATGGGAAGTGTAGGGGGCAGTGAGATGATGATAATGGTGATCGAATAATTTGGAAAAGGATGGTGAGAATAGCAGCACAACTGGAAGAACATAATTGATGTCACTGAATTGTACAGGTAGAAATTTTTTGAAATGGTGTATCTTTGGCTATGTATATTTTGACCAAAAAAGAAAAAAGGTCCTCCAAGGTCAAGAAGGGAGAGTGTTGACATGTTGTGGGGTTGTTAACCAATGTCATAAAACAATACGCATACTGTGTAATGAGAAACTATTTGTTCTGTAAACCTTCACCTAAACTACAATAAAAAAAATTAAAAAGAGAAAAAAAGATTACAGCCTTGGAAACCCTATGGGCCAGTTCTACTTTGTCCTGTAGGGTTGGTACGAGTCAGAATGGACTTAACAGCAATTTTTTTGTTCTTTTTAAATGGTCCTAACTCAGAGACCCACTAAAGGGATGCAAACCACAATTTAGAAAAAACACAAGCTGCCCTTGTTGTTATTAGCTGTCTTCCAGTCCAGGAGACGCCATGTGACCTATGATCTGTTACTGTTTTTGTTAGGTGCTGTCGAGTCAGTTCTGATTCATAGCGACCCTACATACAACGGAATGAAAAACTGTCCAGTCGTTTGCCATCCTCATAATCCTTGCTGTGTTTGAGCCCATTGTTGCAGCCACTGCGTCAATCCATCTGGTTGAGAGTCTTCCTCGTTTTGGTGACCCTCTACTCTTCCAAGCATGATGTCCTACTCCAGGGACTGATCCTTCCTGATAACATGTCCAAACTATCTGAGACAAAGTCTCACCATCCTTGCTTCTAAGGAACATTGTGGCTATACTTCTTCCAAGACAGATTTGTTCATTTTTCTGGAAGTCCATGGTATATTCAATATTCTTTGTCAGCATAATTCAAAGGCATGATTTCTTCTTCAGTCTTCCTTATTCATTGCCCAGCTTTCAAATGCATAACAGGTGATTGAAAATACCATGGCTGGGATCAGGCGCATCTTAGTCTTCAAAGTGATATCGTTGCTTTTAAACACCTTAAAGAGGTCTTTTGCAGCAGATTCGCCCAATGCAGTATGTCATTTAATTTCTTGACTGCTGCTGTATGGGCACTGATTGTGATCCAAGTAAAATGAAATCCTTGACAACTTCAATCTTTTCTCCATTTATCATGAGGTTGCTTATTGGTCCAGTTGTGAGGATTTTTCTTTTCCTTATATTGCGGTGTAATCCGTACTGAAGGCTGTAGTCTTTGATCTTCATCAATAAGTGTTTCAAGTCCTCTTTACTTTCCGCAAGCAAAGTTGTGTCATCTGCAGAACCGTTTGTAAAGGAGTCTTCCTCCAATCTTGATACAGCATTCTTCTTCATATACTGGAGCTTCTGAGATTATTTGCTCGCTCAGTGTACAGATTGAATAAGTATGGTGAGGGAATACAACCCTGATATACACCTTTCCTAACTTTAAATCACACAGTATCCCTGGATTGAATAGTGTTCCCAAAAAATATGTGTATCAATTTGGCTAGGCTATGAATCCCAGTATTTTGTGATTGTTCACCATTTTGTCATCTCGTGTGATTTTCCTATGTGTTGTAAATCCTACCTCTATGATGTAAATGAGGTGGGCCATGTGGCCGTTAGGTTAATGAGGCAAGACTCAATCTACAAGATTCGATTGTCTTGAGCCAATCTCTTTTGAGATATAAAAGGGGGAAGCAAGCAGAGAGGGGACCTCATACCACCAAGAGAGCAGCACCGGGAACAGAGCACGTCCTTTGCACCCAGGGTTCCTGCGCAGAGATGTTCCTAGCACAGGGGAAGATTGATGACAAGGACCTTCCTCCAGAGCCGACAAAGAAAGCCTTCCCCTGCCGCTGATGCCCTGAATTCGGACTCCTAGCCTACTAGACTGTGAGAGAATAAACTTCTATTTGTTAAAGCCATCCACTTGTGGTATTTCTGTTATAGCAGCACTAGATGACTAAGACAATACCTTCGTTCTGTTCAAACGACTGACACTTGGTCTATGCACAGGTTCCTCAAGAGCACAATTAAGTGTTCCGAATTCCCATTCTTTGCAACGTTATCCATTACTTATGATCCTCACAGTTGAACGCCTTTGCATAGTCAATAAAACAGAGGTAAACATCTTTCTGGTATTCTCTGCTTTCAGCTAAGATCCATCTGACATCAGCAATGATATCCCTAAGATATATGGGGACTTATAACACAAAGAATATCACAAAGAGATTTGTAACCTGTAAAGTCACTGCCAACGACCCATCCGCCCACAGGCACGAACAGAGGTCAACAAGGAGGGCACCCCCAGTAGGAGTAGTAACCAAAAAGAGGTTCACAAGATAAGCTCATCTGTGAGCAGACACAGAAAAGCCTCAGAGACTGAACTTTAAATGAAAAGGCCGAGATGCAGACGTGTGTGTGTAGCATGGCCCCTTGTGCAAAAATGGCTGGAGGCATATGCATATGGGACCTTCATAATATGTTCCAGAATAATCCACAAGAAACTGTCAGGAAGGACTGCTTCTCGGGAGAAGGGCTGGAGATTCAACATTTCCTGTGTTGTCTGAATGTTATAATCATTATTCCTGCGTGTTTATTTTATTATTAAAAAGGGGGATCACAGGGGAGGGCCTCAGGTAGTGTAGAAGAGTGGATGCTGCGTCTCCGGACTGAGGAAACATAGTCCTGCAGCGGGAACATGTGTGTCAGGTGACTCAAATTTTTTGCTATTCTTTGAATGATGGAGAAAGCACCACAAATATTAGTTTGGGGTTACAAATAAATTTTAGTAAGTCAGTGAATTCAGAAACACAACACCTGCAAATAATGAGGATCAACTGTAAATTTAGACCATTTTCATCACCACAAGAAGAAATGCCACTGCTCTCAGCCATTATGCCCCGTTCTAGACAACCACGAATCTACTCTGCCTCTGGATTTGCCTATTCTGGACATGTCCTATCAATGGACTCATACAATGTGTGGTCTTCAGTTTCAGCTGTTTTTGACATTTATCCATTTTGTATCTTGTATCAGAACATCTTCCTTCTTTATGGCTGAATAATATTCCATCATATGGATGTACCTCATTTTATTTTTGCCTTTGTCTGTTAGTTGCTGGACTTCTGGGTTTTTTCCACATTGTAGCAACTGTGAGTAATGCTGCTATGAGCATTTGTGTACATGTTTATCTGTGCATGTACATATATGTCTTACATACTTTTGGTATGCATATTTCTACAATTAAAATTTACATTTAAAAAATGAGGAAGCCTTGCATGTGTGGATACAGTGCGGCCTCCGAGATCTGCCATTGAAAAGCTGAACAAGGGCAGCGGCGTCCAAGTCCTTGTTGGGGAGGCTCCCCACACTGTCTGCAAGGACTCTGTCTCTGGGAGGCGCACAGGAAACACAGGGGACAGTGATAGAAGTTTCCACTCTGGGGAGAGGGCGGTAGGCGGGGCTTGGGCCAGAGGTACACTCTTCTGTGTATCACCTTGAAGTTTACATGAATGTTGTACCAGGACCGTGAGTCATTGGGATGGTTAAGACTGTGTGTCTACTTGGCTGGGCCATGATTTTCAGTGTTTTGGCAGTTGTAGAATGTTGTGATCACTTCCCTGCTGAGATTCGATACGTGATCACCCCAATGATAGGATCTGCTGTGAGTAGTCAATCAGTTAAAAGGAGTTTCCTTGGGTGTGTTGCCTGCAGTGAACATAAGAGGACATTCTGGCAAGGCTTGGGGGCTCTTTTATTGTGCGGGATCCTGCAGCTGACTGCTGTTCATCTGACCTCTGGTTCTTGGGACTTGAGCTAGCAGCTTCCCTGCTGTCTTGCCTGCCGACCTTGGGGTTTGTCAATCTTCACAGCCTGTGAGCAACTGCCCTGCTCTCCAGCCTGCAATCTTGGGCTCGCCAGCCCTTGCGGCTACGTGAATCAGGAGAAGCCTCCAGCCTGACCTATAGATTTGGGACGTTCCAGCCTCTACAATAGCCTGAGCCACTTCCTTGAGAGAACTCTCTCTCTCTCTCTCTATATATATATTTATACTCTTTATTGGTTTTGCTTCTCTAGAGAACCCAGCCTAAGACAGTCATTAAATCAAAAAATCGTTTTTTACCTACTATGGAGAAAGAGAGACAGAGACAGACAGACACAGTGCCAAGGACACACAGAAAGAGAAAGAAGGGGCTCTTTGCTTCCTGGGCAAGCAGCTCTGCCTTCCCCTTCCCCTCCTTCTCCTCAGCAACCCCAGTTCCCGTCT
Source organism: Trichechus manatus latirostris (assembly GCF_000243295.1). Classification (NCBI taxonomy): domain Eukaryota; kingdom Metazoa; phylum Chordata; class Mammalia; order Sirenia; family Trichechidae; genus Trichechus; species Trichechus manatus. The sequence continues at coordinate 2,962 of NW_004444541.1, read as the reverse complement.
CCCCACTCACATCTTTTCCCCAGCCCCCAGACCACTTTCTCTCTAACCCCCATCATATTTCTTCCAATACCCCACCCCCTTTCTCTACCTCCCATCCTCCTTTCACTTACCCCCTTCCTCCCTGCCCTGCCCCCACCCACTTCTCTCCCCCCATGCAGAGAGCACAGGTGCAGGCAGAAATTAGGTTTTGCACCCTCCTGGAGAGAAGCCTAGAAGGAGAAGCTGGTGGCTGGGGTGTGGTCACCAGCAGCTGTGAGGCCTGGTGAGGAGGGCCGGCTGGGAACAAGGCCACAGCACAGAGGTCACTGTGAGTGGACGGATCGGTGCTGCTGAGGAGTGCTGAGTGGACAGGGTCTGAGCTACTGCCTCCTGCCATCATCAAGAAGAGAGGGGGCCCAGAGCATCACCCCTGGGAGCTCAGGCTGAGCAAGGTGAACCTATGAGATGTGAGTTGCCCACGGAATTCTAGAAGGTGCTGGTGTGTGGTCAACCCTGTGGTTCCAGATAGGGAAATGTGGCCCTTGCATCCTTCTGTCCCTCCCATGTCTGCTCCTGGGCTCAGCCTCTGAGCATCATGCTGTATCGTCTTTTCCTAGAACATTCTTCCCTTCAGGCTTCAGCTAACTTGTCCATTCTTCAGGAAGCATTCTCTGCATCCCTACATTCACTTGTTCTGGAATCTTCCGCTTATGTGTCTGCCTTTCCCCCTGCTGAAAGCAGGGCCCTGCCGTCCTGTCCCCACTGTACTCCTACCAAGTAGAGAGAATGCAAGGATTGAATGAGTGACTGGAGGGGTGGTAGGTGGATAGATGGATGAATGGGTGGATGGGTGGACAGACGGATGGATGAGTAGATGGAAACCTGAGTGGCCTGCTCCCTCTCAGCAGGGTGACTAGGATGGAAGGGCTGTCCTGGTTCTCAGTGATAGCTCAGAGTGTC
>NW_004444541.1:0-1362 GCF_000243295.1 Trichechus manatus latirostris | reverse complement strand
ACAGAGCATGGGATCTGAAGACAATGGCCTATTCAGAGAGAGTCCAGGCACCCCCCTGCCTAGGACCCCACTCCCACCCCCTAGTGGCTGGTCTGGACCCTCTGAGTGTCTGACCATCATAGCTCCAGGGCCACGTCTCAGATAGGTCCCTAAACACACAGTGATTCCGGTTCCCAAAGCCTTTTGCACACTGTCCCTTGCACCGGAAGTGCCCACAATGGGCACCAGTCTCCCTCTCTTACTCCGGCCAGCCCGGTGGAGAGGGCCCGCCCTGCTCACCTTTGTGCTTGGTCACTCACCCCGCTGTCAGGCTCATTGTGGGGAGGGTCCAGTAGGCGTGCCCTGGGCCCGTCTCCGAGGGACAGGAGCTGTAAAGAGGAGGATATCGCCCCAACTGCGGGGCCTTGGGATCAGGATCAGAATCTGCAGATGAGCAGAGGCCGATGCCAGCAGAGACAGAGGCCAGCCAGCTGAGGTGGAGGGTTCTGCCCTGCCACAAGGGAGGACGCGCTTGGCCAGGACCGAGTCCACCTCGATGCTTCACCTGTGCTTACATGTGCCTGGAAAGTGCCAGAAAGATGCATGGGGGCCTGCTCTCCAAGAGGAGATTGTACCTTTCTCCTTGGGCTCTTCTTCGCTATGGGGACCTGTTCCTTAGGATATGCATATGTTAAACCTAGTTTGAGGAATTTTTCAGCGTCCCAGGTCATTGACTTGACGGTGAAGCCCAGGTTGTCTCAAGATGTGGGGTCCCAGTCCTGGCTCCCACCTAACCTCATCTGTACGTTGGGGACAGATATGGGGTTGCCGCGGTGCTGTGAGGTTGACGGATCCGCACTGAGCCTTGGGTGCTGGGATCCGTCCACATCTCTGGCCTTCAGAGCCTCCTCCTCAGTGTCCCGCGCAAAATAAAATCGTGGGCCCTTTGCACAAAAACCAGGGGGAAAGTGTCCCTGAAGTTACTAAAATAAAACCCCTTCTTCTTTCTTCCCCAGTGTCTCAACTTGTGATGTTTCTCTATTTGCTATTTAATGTCGTTCTAAGTAAAGGAAAATTAAAAAATTAAATGACTAGTGTGAATTCTAAGGTCCCTGGGTGGTACAAACTGTTTGCGCTGGAGTAGTAACCTAAATCTTGGTAGTTCAAACCCACCCAGTGATATCGAGAAAGAAAAGGCCTGGCGATCTGCTCCCACTAAGATTACAGGCAAGAAAACCCTATGGAGCAGTTCTACTCTCTAATCCATGGGGCCGCCATAAGTCGGAACCGACTCGATGGCAAGCACCACCCAGCCTGAATTCAACCATTCATCTTTATATTGTGAGATGCCAGTTTTAAGTGCAAATAGAAGAGTATTTAACA